>NC_139597.1:2615274-2662774 GCF_946808225.1 Silurus aristotelis | reverse complement strand
GACATTTAGAAACGGCGTCTGGAGTCTGCATTGCACTGATGTTTTTGAACGTATTCATCGTTATTTGTTGTGTATTTTTTTTTATGTCCTTGTGTTTTGATTTGTTTCTTTCAAATTTCTTAATATTTAAAAAAAAATTTTTTTAATCTGATCATTTAAATCTATAAATGGAAGCATTTTAGACGCCCGGATGTTCAGATTTTCTGTGTGTGTATTCGTCAAATGAACGCAGGCTTTTGTGTGTGTGAGGATTATTTTCGTGTCTCTTCCTCCGATTTTCTTTCTTTCTTTTGTTATGCATCACTTTTCTGTTATTTGTCCATTTGTGCCTCGTGTACGTTTACATTTCTACCCCCTCCTTCGCCTCCAGCCTTCTCCACCTCCCGCTGCACGTCGTGGTCGTAGCATGTCCGTTTGCGTGCCCTGCTTTCCCTGTGCTCCTTCTCCATCGTACCCTTCCAAGCTTCCCTCTACTCCTCCTCCGGTGCCCTCACCCAGACCGGGGATGTCAGACGGCGAGACGTTCGCAGGACGTCTGTCCAAGGCGCTGGAGTGTGTGTTACCTCGCCGCCGCGCCAGTCTTCCAGCACTCTTTGCCAGCCCTGTATGTTAGTGTGTCAGGGTGAAGTAGGAGCGTCCTGATGGGCCGGGCCTCAGAGACACACGTGGTGCGCTCCGGCGTGTCAAACCAGATAAATATTAGATCAGTCATAATATCGGATATTTAATATTTTTTCAGATTTAGACACATTATATAGATTAAAAAGTAGGGTCCCTGGTGGTCTAGTGGTTAGGATGCGGCGCTCTCACCGCTGCGGCCCGGGTTCGATCCCCAGTCAGGGAACCAACCCCAGCCACTCTTAGTGCCGGTCCCAAGCCCGGATAAATGGGGAGGGTTGCGTTAGGAAGGGCATCCAGCATAAAAACATGCGGATGATCCGCTGTGGCGACCCCTAATGGGAGAAGCCAAAAGAAAGTTAGTATATAGATAAAAAGTACTGGGAAACCTGACTTTTCCAGCCATATGTGAGGATGTTCATAAAGACACCCTTCTGACGGTCAGGTGTCCACAAACCTTTGTCCATAAAGTGGTTCCGACTTCCTTTTAACGTTAATCTCTAGGAATAAATCAGCTTCTTTCTTCCTCTTCATACGCAGCATCCTCAGTAGCTGCCTGCCTTCAGTCTAAATCGCGAAAACAGATCAAATCCTCGTGTTATCACGCGCCAGCCCACTTATTTCCCTGATATCAGGAGGGATTAGAAAGGCCAGACAGGAAATGAAGGGGACACGTTTATATTTTCGCATTGGTTTACATTAGCGCATTTTTTTTTTTTAAGACTCTAGGGAGAAAATAACCCAGAATGTCTCTCTGTTCGTTCTCTGAATAAATCATTTCAGAATCAAGCGAAATGGGTCATTTAGAGTCTCTTTCGGAGTCACAGAGAAGCGAATCCGTGTGCACTCCGGCGCCCGGCCCACCATCAGCACTCCTTTTTTCACATTAAATACAGATGCTTTAAAGGTTTTTGCGTTTCTTTTGGAAAAACGCAACCTTTACCGTTTCTGGATTTAATTTCACACCTATACACATATACTGCGACAGTACGTTCTTGCTTTCAAATGTGTTTTATAATTTTGTGCTTCATTTTTGAGGTTCCTTTTGCTTTCTTTGTGATGATACTCGCTGTATTGTTTCTCTGTCATCCATGTTCTGTTTCTCTTTTGCTCTTTGTGTATTTTGTATGACGCCGCGTTTCTTCCGCTACCTCACGACGATGCCATGTTGTTATCGCCACTTTAGCCGCAGTCTCTGGCTCAGCCGTTTGGCGCCGGAGGAGGCTCGGGTGCGTGCGAGCCGCCGCTTTCTTTCCCCTCTATCCCTGAGCGTCCCGTCTCCTTCTCCCCGCCGCCGTCCTGCCCACCCAAAGGTTTCAACGTCCAACGCCGCAAGAGCACGTCCATCTTAGAGGCGCATACGCGCCACTTTCAGCCCACTTACCGCAGCTATGGGAGCAGCCTCCACCCGTTCTCTAGTGTTGAAGCTCACGAGCAGTCGCACTTTCTGCTACCCACCGTGGCGGCTCATAGACTGGCCGAGCACATGCAGGCTTCGGCGGAGTCCTCGCACTGCTACAAGGACATCCGCCTGGAGCAGGAGGAGACGGTGCGTAGACTGAGTCTCAACCAGGCTGTCCTGCTGGACCATTTGGAGGCCATGGCATACAGTGGATACCCGATTACAGCACATCAGCTTAACCAGCTTACCTTTCACCAGCAAATGCAAGCTGCTGCTGCAAGTCTGGCGTACGAGAGCCCTCAGCCCAGCCCGGGTTACCTACATCCACACGTCCCGAGTGTCATGCGCCTCAACAACAGTCCCATCCCTCAGCCGACACCCGCTAACGTGGCGCAAGAATCCTGCTACCAGCCTCACCCGACATTTCCTCATTCTGCCCCGCCGGTGCTGGCACACACTTCTGATCCTGGCACTGCCTTCGAGTTCCATATGCACAACATCCAAACAGAGCCGGGAACCCTGGCTGCCAGGATGTACCGAGCCCGCCGTGGATCCATGGAGCTCAGTCTGGAGGACGCGTCAGGAAACGCAGGGCCTTGCAGTCGTCTACAGCCAGTCACCGAAGAACTCGGGAACTACACAAGCCCGGAGATGCCCCTGCCTCCAGGAAGCCTGCTCTTGCTCCACACTCAAAAAGAGCGTAGCCCGGATCCTTCCAGCGATTCCGTGACCTCGTCCGACACTGGAGACTTTCACTCGCCACCTCTGCCGCACGCCGGACGCCCAGGTTTGGATTCCTCGCTCGCTCAGTCCATCCCTCAGACCACGACGCAGCTTTACACGTCCGAACGAGGAAGCGGAACGAGCGACGGCCATCCTCCCACCCATCACTCTTATCTCTTCGTCCCACCGTCCGAGCAATCGGGCTCTCACATCAGCACTCTGCAGAGCGTCTGGGCCCGACAAACCGCCATCCAGCCTGAGCTTTCCTACCACGAGTCTGCTCTGAGCCTACAGGGTTCTGCTTTGGTGATTACACCTACCTGCTCTTCTTACTTTCCTCCCTAACCCCTTACCCCTCCACCCCATACTCTATTTTACCTGATTCAGTTTGTCCCTGTGGTTGTGGTTTTAACCTTCTCCAGCCATGCATAGCTCAACACAAGGTTGTAATTCACACGGACTTCTCTCAGGGCAAAGTAAACCTGCCTTCTAAAATCTCCTGCTCTTCTCCAGATCTTCTTTTTTTTTTTTTTGTATAAAACCTTTTCTTTCCTAGGACATTTCCTTGCCCTTTCATTTGTCTGATTTTTTGGGTGTATGTTCATATAAACAGATATATGATGTGTGCGTTTGAAGATACATAGTTATTATATTAGTAACATCTGGAAACTTAAAGTGCAAACGGGACGTCAACTTTTGTTTGTCGATACTAAATTAATTTACGATGATAATCGCGAGGCTTGAAAGGGTTCCAGAGGAAAACGGAGAATTCCCGTTTTTTTCAAACGCACGCAAACGTACAACAAAAATACGGGGGTTCGAGCAGGTTTACATTATGTTCCTTTCGTTCTTTCTTTTTTATGTTGCACCTATTATATTTTCTGCTTTATTCTCTTCTGTTTTTTGTTTTTGTTACTGAATGTTATTAACTCCTGCTTCTCCTAGAGCTGGATCCTTGTTGTATTTGGCTGGAAATGGTTAAAACGGTGTAATCATTTGAATATTCTTGTTAGTCTGTGTTCAGGACATGTACAGTGATGAAACGGATATTGATACTGTAACGGATATTATTAACCCTTAGAAATCTGACATCAGTGCCATCCTGCAATCGCATATCCTTCTGTTTCTTTTAAATTCTTTAATTCCCCCCACCCCCCACCCCCAATCTCACTCGCTTGGGTAACTATACGCTTCTGTACAGCTCATAGACTAAAGGCAGAAAGCAAAGGTAAGGCAAACTGCCTCATGCAACTATACTTGTGACAGGGACACGAGGACATAGTTGTGCTCAGCTTTCTAAGGGTTCATTCTCTTCCACGCTGGTAAAGTGTGTGAGCTAGCGAATATTTCCATGATGTGTATACGGCAGCACCGAGCACACAACCCTGTGCACTTTTTTTTCCCCCACTCATTCGACGCTCATCGTTCCACATGCATGAAGCCCTACTGTACTCAGTCCCCCGTACTAACACGTGATGCTGTCTGTGTGTGAAACGTCCTAACCGTATACCAAGAGCGAGGTCTCATCTGAGTGCCGCGGTCGCTCAGAAGGCTCCCGCTTTGCGTATGCACGTCTATTAATCTTCAGTTATCCGGTTGCCGATGGCCGATTCTGACTTGCGTTTTCTTTCTGTTTCTATCCGTTTTTTCCACCACTACCATCCCTCTGTCTTCCTCCATTCCTCTTTTTCCGTTTCTCACTGTCCCTTCTGTAGCAGGCTCCGCCTTCCCAGTCCGGTTCAGCTCATCCTATGGTCTCTACCAGCGCCCAGCCCACCCCCTGGAGCGAGCCGGTCAATCCACAGGTATGACCATTCTTCTGACCTTCTCTCCAGATTACTTTTAAATAGGAGGTCAGTGTGGAGGGGGGAGGGGGGGGGGAAAGAAACAGATGCGTTCTTACTCTGAATTTTCTCCTGTGTGTGAACGCTGTGGACTCCTGAGATGCTTCAGTATCTTTCTTTTTCTTGTTCTTGCTCTATATCTCTCGCTCTCTCTCTCTCTCTCTCTCTCTCTCTCTCTCTCTCTCTCTCTCTCTCTCTCTGTCTCTGTCTCTTATTCTTTCTTTAGATTTGCGTTCCTCTTTCTTTCACTCTCATATTCTTGCTCTCACACACTCTCTCTCTCCAAAAACACACTGTGCTCTGTCTGTCTGTCTGTCCGTCCATCCATCCATCCATCCATCCATCCATCCATTCATCCATCCATTCATCCATCCATCCATCCATCACTCCATCCATCCATCCATCTATCTCTTACACTGTGTATTGTATTTGTTTCTTATAGTATGGAGGTTACTTCATCCCAGCAGTCCATTCACAGGTAGAGAAACTCCCTAAACCCACTATAACCAACACTACATCTCTCTCTCTCTCTCTCTCTCTCTCTCTCTCTCTCTCTCTTTTTCTCTCTCTCGCTCTCTCTCTCTCTCATTCTCACACACACACAATCTTTTTCTTTTTGCTGTGTCATTCCAGGCCTCCGTTTTTTTGTAAAATGAATGGCCCCATTATTTATATATAAAAATAATTATAAAAGAGGAAAAATGAAAACCTTAAAAGCAACACACATTTTTTCACGACATCCTCGCTTTAATAAGATATAAAAAATAAATAAATAAAAAGAAAGAAACTCAAGAAATCATTTCTATTCACTAAACATTCGTTTTACTGATGCGCCAAGTATCAAATTACGACCAAAATCCGCCATCATGGCACACACCTGCAATTTCTGGGTGTGTGGAACGGATAGTCTGAGATTACATTATTTCCTATGGGAAAATTTGCGCTTTTTTCTAAAATGTTAAAATTTATATTTTGTCTTCATGCTCTATGTTGAGGTTGTTTTCACTAATAATAATCATACATTTGCATAAAGCATCCATATTTGTCTGTGCCCATGTCGATTAGAGTAATAATTTAAGGTACATTTAGAACAGATAGAAGTGCGTGAATAATTTGTGATTAATTAATAGTTACCTCATGATAGTACAAATATTCTAATCGATTGACAGCCCTTGAGATATACAGTGGGTACGGAAAGTATTCAGACCCCCTTAAATTTTTCACTCTTTGTTATATTGCAGCCATTTGCTAAAATCATTTAGGTTCATTCTTCTTCCTCATGAATGTACACACAGCTCCCCATACTGACAGAAAAACACAGAATTAAAAAGTCTATTGCATTAATTCGATTTGCACCATTTAATTTTTCTTTTTAAATGAAAACGGTTCAGACGCTAATGATCGCAAATGTTATTTGTATATAATTGACTGCGGTAATAAATAAATAAACATTTTTATGCTTTGCATTTCCCCCCCACTAACTGTACCGTAATTAAACCGCACCGTGACCAAGGTACCCGTGAATTTTGTCTAACGTTACACTAGTTAGATTTTCTGACAACGTGACGCTTGGATTGCAGCAGCGAAGACAGAAGACTGCATACCAGCGAACCACAAATGGTTATGGTTATTATCGACGATGACGCATGTAGAACATTCCTCGTGTTTGGTAATGAATTTTTCTGTGTATGAGGCACATGAGCATGTTCTAGAAGCAGTAGCATCATGGATAATACCCAAAATTACATGAAAACAACTTTTGTTAGGTCGAGAGAACAATTCGTTGCGTTGCCACCTGTCATGTCTTTATTCACCACTAGAGGGCCGCGCATGCGAGTTCGTAGGTTCTTGGCTTTGAACAAAATTCGGTTTAGAAATGCGATTTATTATTAGCATAGGCAGACAGGCCAAGCACGTGCAATGCGCGCTATTACACGCGCCTCCGCGGTTACCATAGCAACAAATTAAACAAGCCGATTATTTTAATGATGCAATTTGTAGGACCACGTTTTCCCGACTTTTCCGCTGCATTGCTACAGACCCCGATAAGTGTTTACCGGTTCACCCGTGTAGATGCACTCGGTCTCAGCAGGAGAATAATACGGAAGTCGGGATTCGGAAATTCAGGTAAACGTTTAATGTTTCGAGCGAAAACTTAAATAGTGCGTGTTAGTTTTTAATTTTTTTATGACAGTTTCTTTAAAAATAGCGCCACCTGGAAATGCTTTAGAAGCATGCACGGTATCTTCACAACGCGTTTATTATTGGTCTATATGCTAATTAGAGAGGCAGCAAAATTCAATTAAAATTGTAACACGCGCAAATGCAATATTCAAAATGTATTTAAATTTGTATGTTCCATTACCGTATATGCAAAACACGAAATGATATAATTTCCAACAGTAGTTTTAAATATGTAAATTACATGCAAACTTTAATGCTTTATAAGTCGCAAAATGAAAACTGTTTCTGCAACACCCTCAATGCAATTTTTTTTTTCTTCAAACGCCTTAAGTGTCAATGCATTAAAGTTTTTTGTGCTTTACCTTTTGCTCAGAATGCATAAGGAATATTTTTGCTGCAAATATCACACGGTGTTCAGATTAAAATGCAATCCTATTTCTGCCTGCACGTATTACCCCACACCAAGTTTGGGTAATAGATTTTCACTTTATTTTTGCAACTTATGAAGCGTTATAATTAGTATTTAATTTACATATTAAAACTACTGTTGGAAATGTCAAATGTAAAATATTTCATTTCATTTCCGTTGTCCTTTCGCACCAGACTTCGCACATGTAGTCAATTTAAATCTAGAAGAACATTGAATATTGCATTGCCATTTTGCATATTACATTTTGCAACCTCGACACTTCCATAGTAATAATGTTGTCTTATAACACTAAGTAGTGAGGATGAAAAAAAAAAAAGGAAAAAGGGCCACCCCAAGTGTCTAGTCACATTAACTTCTTATTATTTGAAACAGAATGATAATAGGATTCGTCTCAATCAAGCGAACACAAGTCCCACATGTCTGCTGTGAATAAATTACATTTGGTGTAAAAAATGTTTTCATTACTCCTCCAAAAGCACGGCTAATAACGTCGGCGTCTGAAGGGGTTCATTCATCATAAAAATCACAGGATTTTATGTAATAATATCCTTACGTAATATACATTATTTGATCAAAAACAGTGGTGTGGAATAGACGGATGAATTGTTGATCTTTTCTAGGAATATTATAGTTGACCAAATATTAGATCATATCCAGGGCTTATTTTATGCCAATCTTCTCGTTCTCTATTTTCAACAAATTCTTATATGAAACGATGTTTTTTTTTTTGTTCTCCGGGTGGTTCCACAGCAGGTTCCTCTAAACACTGCTTCTCAGCAGCCAATTGCCTCATTGGCTCAACATCAGCAGCAACCTTCTGCACCTCAACCTGCCAGCTCCGGCCTACAAAGCATTGCTCAAACACACATCCCACCCGGGTCTCCAGCTGCACAGGTATATCTCTCTCTCTCTCTCTCTCTCTCTCTCTCTCTCTCTCGCTGTCGCTCTCGCTCTCTCTCTCTCTCTCTCTCTCTCTCTCTCTCTCTCTCTCTCTCGCTGTCGCTCTCGCTCTCTCTCTCTCTCTCTCTCTCTCTCTCTCTCTCTCTCTCTCTCTCTCTCTCTCTCTCTCTCTCTCTCACACATATTACTAATGTTACAAATTCCCCATTTTATTCCCATACATGAAAACAAAAAGCACCAGATCAGTATCTTCCAACACAAACCTCCACACCAAGATACACACAAAACCTCAGTGTCTAAGCTCTCATTCATATTAGCAGCAGGTTCTTTCTAGATTATATCCCACTCAAATTTATAGCTGAATACAGCGGGAAATGTTTTTTTGCCCGATGACTAAATAAATACAAAAATCCTAATAAACGCCTTAAACCGCCGTTGAATAATTGAATAAAAACAGCATGGAAGTATCCTCCTGTAGGACATATCTCAAGCCTCCTGTAGGACATATCTCAAGCCTCCTGTAGGTCATATCTCAAGCCTCCTGTAGGACATATCTCAAGCCTCCTGTAGGTCATATCTCAAGCCTCCTGTAGGTCATATCTCAAGCCTCCTGTAGGACATATCTCAAGCCTCCTGTAGGTCATATCTCAAGCCTCCTGTAGGACATATCTCAAGCCTCCTGTAGGTCATACCTCAAGCCTCCTGTAGGACATACAGTGAGGAAAATAAGTATTTGAACACGCTGCTATTTTGCAAGTTCTCCCACTTAGAAATCATGGAGGGGTCTGAAATTGTCATCGTAGGTGCATGTCCACTATGAGAGACATAATCTAAAAAAAAAAAAAACAGAAATCACAATGTATGATTTTTTTACTATTGATTTGTATGATACAGCTGCAAATAAGTATTTGAACACCTGAGAAAGTCAATGTTAATATTTGGTACAGGAGCCTTTGTTTGCAATTACAGAGGTCAAACGTTTCCTGTAGTTTTTCACCAGGTTTGCACACACTGCAGGAGGGATTTTGGCCCACTTCTCAACACAGATCTTCTCTAGATCAGTCAGGTTTCTGGCCTGACGCTGAGAAACACGAAGTTTGAGCTCCCTCCAAAGATTCTCTATTGGGTTTAGGTCTGGAGACTGGCTAGGCCACGCCAGAACCTTGATATTCTTCTTACAGAGCCACTCCTTGGTTATCCTGGCTGTGTGCTTCAGGTCATTGTCATGTTGGAAGACCCAGCCTCGACCCATCTTCAATGCTCTAACTGAGGGAAGGAGGTTTTTCCCCAAAATCTCGCAATACATGGCCCCGGTCATCCTCTCCTTAATACAGTGCAGTCGTCCTGTCCCATGTGCAGAAAAACACCCCCAAAGCATGATGCAACCACCCCCATGCTTCACAGTAGGGATGGTGTTCTTGGGATGGTACTCATCATTCTTCTTCCTCCAAACACGTTTAGTGGAATTATGACCCAAAAGTTCTATTTTGGTCTCATCTGACCACATGACTTTCTCCCATGACTCCTCTGGATCATCCAAATGGTCATTGGCAAACTTAAGACGTGCCTGGACATGTGCTGGTTTAAGCAGGGGAACCTTCCGTGCCATGCATGATTTCAAACCATGACGTCTTAGTGTATTACCAACAGTAACCTTGGAAACGGTGGTCCCAGCTCTTTTCAGGTCATTGACCAGCTCCTCCCATGTAGTCCTGGGCTGATTTCTCACCTTCCTTAGGATCATTGAGACCCCACGAGGTGAGATCTTGCATGGAGTCCCAGTCCGAGGGAGATTGACAGTCATGTTTAGCTTCTTCCATTTTCTAATTATTGCTCCAACAGTGGACCTTTTTTCACCAAGCTGCTTGGCAATTTCCCCGTAGCCCTTTCCAGCCTTGTGGAGGTGTATAATTTTGTCTCTAGTGTCTTTGGACAGCTCTTTGGTCTTGGCCATGTTAGTAGTTGGATTCTTACTGATTGTATGGGGTGGACAGGTGTCTTTATGCAGCTAACGACCTCAAACAGGTGCATCTAATTTAGGATAATAAATGTAGTGGAGGTGGAGATTTTAAAGGCAGACTAACAGGTCTTTGAGGGTCAGAATTCTAGCTGATAGACAGGTGTTCAAATACTTATTTGCAGCTGTATCATACAAATAAATAGTTTAAAAATCATACATTGTGATTTCTGGATTTTTTATTTTTTATTTTTTTTATTTTATTTTTTTTTTAGATTATGTCTCTCACAGTGGACATGCACCTACGATGACAACTTCAGACCCCTCCATGATTTCTAAGTGGGAGAACTTGCAAAAAAGCAGGGTGTTCAAATACTTATTTTCCTCACTGTATCTCAAGCCTCCTGTAGGTCATACCTCAAGCACTCATTCGAGTCTCCAGTGCAAATTTCCTTTTGCTTTTCAGCGCAGAGCCTGTGGTGTTTATTTATTTATTAATTTTTTGAAGACCGTTGTTGCTGTGACACAATTGAATGAAATGAAATCAGAGATCTCATATAGCAAGTTATAATTGCTCTATAATCTTTTCCACAATCGGAGCCTTTACACTTTATATATATATATAATATATATAGCAATATATTTGAAATCTCATCCAATTCGTGCACTTATTACCCAGGTGTAGTTCAGGTCTGACCCGTCTCTTGGCATGCTGCCCGTGTGTTTGTTTGTTTGCATGGTTATAAGCAGGGCCTTAGCGAGTCGAGTCCTCGGATTGCGTCCCCATCGCCATGTGTGGAGCGTCTGTATTTCCAGTTCCAGACGTCTCAGCTCGCTCTGGTGCAGGTAGTCATTCTCGGTGGATGCTCACTTTAGACACTTCACCACTATGGTTTGGTGTGTGTGTGTGTGTGTCACATGAAAACAGCTGCTGAGCACTTTTTTATATTTTCGTCATGCTTAGAGTAAACTGCGACTCTTTTAGCACTCATATTGACTCGCATCCCCACCTCTCTGACATGACCCACCTCTCCACCCCTTACTGCACCTTCAACTGGATTTTGAGTGCCGTTGTGTTCTTGCTTGAGGCATGATGTTATGCTGGTCCCTGCTAGTTGTGTTCTGTCTGTATGGTTTATCCATTGATCGATTGATTGGTCGTGCCTAAATGGAACCGTGTTCTTCCTTTACCGAATTTTGGCCTTGCAGCCTTCGTCGCCCCCTCCGATCCAGAGTCCGGATCTTTCACCCTTCATCCAACCGATCGTCACACTTACCCCACTGCCCCTCTCCTATTTCTCCCAGCCGTCAGTGCCTGGCCTGGTCTTCGTGCCCCCTGTATCAGTGCCCGCTCAACCTCTTCCACTAACAGTGACCCAGGGACAGCAGCCGCTCCTGGTGGTGGCTTCATCGGTTCCCTCTTCCCCAGCACCGGGAACCGTACCACCTGCATCTGTGCCAACAATCTGTGTGGCCACCATCCCCACCCCCACTGAGCAGCCCGGGCTAGCATCAGACCCCCTGGCTCAGGTACCTCTGGAAAGGATGCCACGCCAAAACCACCTCAAACTGAGCTGACCATTTTATTATGTTGCAATTAATTTGCACATTTATTTTTTTGTTGGTTGTTGTTCATATGTATACAAAAGTTTGCGGACACCTGACCATACGATCTGTTTGAGTATCTTTTTATGAACATCCCATTCCACATGTAGTCCCCGTTCACTCTTATTAAAAAAAAATAAAAAAATAAAATATATATATATATAACAAATATAAAGCTTCACTCTTCTGGGAAGATGTTCCACCAGATTTAATGGAGATTTGTGCTCATTTTACAACACAAGGGGGGTTAGTAAAAGTGTAAAGGCATAATAATCCCAATAGAGTGGAGGTCAGAGCTAAATAGCAGACAACTCGAGATGTTTCAATCCAAACCCATTAATTCAAATCTTCATGGAGTTGACTTCAGGAGCATTGTCACGCTGGAACGTGAACAGACGTCATTTGACATTTAAATAGGATGTCTGTTCAAATTCGAATTTTGTATGTGACATAGAATTTAAATTTGAACAGACAGTTGATACAAATAGCAACAAATTTGTTGAAGAACCACATGAGTGGAAATTTCAGGTGTCCCAGTACTTTTCTCCATATACTTACAGGTTTTGTATCCTAAATTTTTCAGCGTGTTGAAGTAAACAAACTTTGACTACATCACGACATGACTTCACCTACACCTGATTTCACCTGATTGACCAAGTTGTGTTCTTTTTCCATTGTAGGCACCTCAGACCGGTTCCCAATCCACAGATGCGTCACAGCTCCAGGCCCCAGCGTTGCCCAGTGGAGTGGAAAGGTAAACCTTTAACAGGTTTTATTACCGTAATTCATCCCACACGGCTCATGAAGTTTTCATTCTGAGAGAATAAAAAACCTCCATCATCTGATAATGGATTTAAAAAACACGGTTATTAAAACGTATTTCTTTAAGGAGGTTATTTTTTTAGGGGGAGGGGGTAAGCCAGAAAAAAAAGTCTTGTTTATTGCAGACATAAAATGTAACTATAAATGGACAAAAAAAATCTTTCCACCATAATTTGGTTCTTCCCCAAACTCTCATCACCAAGTTGGATGCACACAATTGTGTATTTCTGGATTTATACTTGAAATAGGAGACACAAACCTGTTCACCTGAGCACAAAGCCAGATCCATGAAGATCTGCTTTTTTAAAAAATAGGTTGGAGGGGAAGATCTCCTGCTATAGCGCTCTGACTTCAACCCTAGTGAACACATCTGGGATAAATTAGAATACTGACTGAACCCCAGGCCTCCTCACCTTACAGTACCTGACTTAAATAACACTCTTGTGGCTGAACGAGCACACATCTCCACAAGAACACTCCAATATCTAGTGGAACATCTTCCCAGATGAGTGGAGTTTATCATAAGAGGAAATGGAGATTAAATATGGAATGGGATGTTCAAAAAGCACATTCGAGTCCATATAGTGTGCGTCGGATTTTTAGCTTGAGGGTGGTAACATTTACCGAACACGCTTTTTTTTTCTTCTTCTTCTTCTCCTCCTCTCAGCAGCCACTCCGATGTGGCATCGGGAACGAGCGACGGAAACGAGGGCGTGAGCAGCGGCAGGCACGAGGGTCGTTCGACCAAACGGCACCAGCGCCGATCCGTACGCAGCCGTTCCCGCCACGAGAAGATCACCAAAGCCAAACTGAACGTCCTCAATGTGAGTCCAACGGCGCCCTTATTCTCCTCCTCTCTTACGCCAGACCCCTTTCGCTTTCGGTTAGACTTGAACCGCACGTTTGTTGGTCTTTTTTTTTTCCAGATCTCCCACATGGGAGACAGGGTTGCCGAGTGCCAGCTGGAAACGCACAACAGGAAAATGGTGACTTTCAAGTTCGACCTGGACGGAGATAATCCTGAGGAAATCGCACAGATCATGGTAAACACACACACACACACACACACACACACACACACACACACAGGGTTCTTATCAGCAGGTCTTTTTTTTAACAGATCAGAGAAATTTTATTGTATTCGTTTTTTGTTGTTTTTTAAGCCCCAACCAGATGTTTGCACTAAAATACACTGGCAAAAGGCACTGAACTCTTATGATGACCTCAAGATTAAATAAAATCCCAAATTCCAGGATCAACATACCTAATTAAAGGAGCAGTGTTCGGATCACAGATTTTGTTTCACCTCATTCGATTTTGTATTTGGCCTCGACTATTTAAAAACAGAATGATTATAAAGGGTAATTAGTGGCATGGATGGAATGCATGTCTTTTTTTTTTTTTTTTTTACTTTACCAGGTCGAAAGCGAGTTTATTCTGGAGAGCGAGCGAGAGTCCTTTATCGAACAGGTTCGCGAGGTCATCGAGACTGCGGATGAAAACGGTCTTGAAAGGGAAGGTATTCAGGTACTGCGTCCAAAACATCCGGACTCTCTTTACTATCTATATCGGACCCGCTGCTTCACCTCGTAACCGTTTCTAAAACGCTTTTGTTCTACAGACCGTGAGCAATCCTGAAGAGCAGACGACCGCTCCGTACACACCTCTCCAGACAGGTAGACTTTTACAAACCCTGCACCACTTGCCTTTTCATGCTCGGTGTATTCTTTTCCTAAAAATTTCATTCACGTCGTCTCTGATCTCCGTCCCAGGTCCTGGAGGAAATATCGCTACACAGGTGGTGACCTCAGCAGGCCGCCGGTTCATCGTCAGTCCCGTTCCCGAGTCCAGACTGAAGGAACAGTTCCTCAGCGCGGTTCAAGCCCCCGCTCCGATTTTCGAGCAGCCCGCAGCACGTAAGCAGAAATCTTTTGTTTTCATTACAACATCTGCGTAATTGCTTTTGGCTGATGCGTGACTCGTTATGAAAATAGCCGTTATGTAATCCGTTGTTGATTTGATTGATTTAACAGACCGGTTACCTAGCAACGCAAATTTAATTATACATGTTTTTTCTTAGCAGCGGGACTGCATGCGGCAGGGATGTCTCAGTCCGCCTCGACGCTTTCCCTGCAGCAGGCGTTTGCCGAAATGCGGCAAGGGCAGTACGACCCTGGGCCGAGCACAGCGCCCCCTACCCTCAACACCTCCCTTCCTCCACTGTTACCTGCAGTCAGCTCATTGCCGCCCCCTTCCTCCACTACAATGCTGTCATCTCCACCACAGTCCTCCGAGTTTGCCAGCACTCCTCAGGCAGTCTCTTCTTTGTCCTGTTCTCCTCCTCCATCACTCGCTCCTGTAGTGGTCTCCTTGCCTCCTCCTCAGATGCCCCTGCCTGTCACTCAGCCTGTTGCGAGCAGCATGCCCGCTCAGCCGTCCACAGGCCCATCTGCGGTGTTTCCCCAGCCGGCCATCCCTGTACAGTCTCCTATCAGCACAGCAGTGCCGAGTAGCGTATCTCCGCCGTGCCAACACGCTCCTGTTTTAAACAACGTGAGCGCTTTTCCTGGTGGAATCGCAGAACAAACTACTGTCGCTCAAATCACCCCGAGCACAGCCGTTCAAACTCCTCAGCTCGCCGCTAGTGCCGTTGCCCCCCTCCCCGTCACCACCCCTTTGCCACAGGTGCCGGTCACTACCAGTGCCCCTGTTGTGCAGCCCACCCTGGTAAACAGCCAACCGCAGCCCTCCACACTGCCCAACCAGAGTCATTCCCACTGCGCCGAGTGCGAGTGCGACTCTCAGAGCAAAACGCCAGGCATCGATGACATCCACGCGCTAGACAAGAAGCTGCGCTCACTCTTCGCGGACTTGGGTGCCGGTCCTCCTTCCGCCCAAACAGACGCCACTGCTTCGGAGCCGGCTGCTCCCGGCACATCGTCCCCTACCACCTCCAGCACCAACCCTCTTCCTCCTACCAGCTTACCTCTGAGCTCTCCTATGTCCACCCCGGTCACTAGCGCCACCCCCGGCAGCAAAACACCAATATCCCGCTTGCCGGTGAGTAGCATTCGCTGCCTGGAATTCGGCGTACGAACCAAACATCAGCTGACATATTTCCTTTCTCTGTCAGCAAACTCTGTAGAAATCCTGTAGAACCACTAACAATCTATGGAATGACTATTCTGCTATTTAACACCACACACAAACCCTGTGCCTTCTACACTACATGTAATGCATGTGATTTTTTTTTTTTTAGCAGGTGGGCCATAAAACACGTGTGGAAGGGGTTCATTCCTTTTTGTGCCACAGTGATTTTTTTTATGTATTTATTGAGAGATGACGTCATATATTACCCCATTTATATTTTATAATTCTTTGGGAACGTTCATTAAACATGTCGTAAAAAAAACATTATAGCGGCTATAAACAGTCGTAAACACGACTGGTTCAAAGCACGGAGGAATCCTCTACAATAGCTAAGCAAACTGTAAACGTTTAAATGTAACGTAATTTTACGACAAGTCTTCATACCGCCTGGCACGGTTACGGACGAGCCCCGTTCCTCTTGGAAGCTTCCTGTGACCTGTAGGTGGCACAGTAGCCTTTTTTTTGCTAGCGCTCTTGTACCACTTGCTGAGGTTTGATCTTCATCTTCATCTCGTTAGGTGTTGCCTGTCGGCTCCGAGCAGGCCGGCACGCCACCCACAGAACACCCACCTCTCTTCCCGGGACCTTGTCTAACTCAGGTGCATTATTCTTCTTCCCTTTTCTATCAGTGCTTCGCTTCTGTCGTTTAGTCTCGTATTTTTCTCACCATATTAAACACGTTTCTCTCTCACTCTCTACACACATCTTCTCCCTGATAAACAAGTGAAGCATGCAGAGAGCTTGCTAATCAAATTAATATCAATTTTGCATGGCGTCGCATTTCAGCGGAACTCATTAGCCCTGTGATTCTTATTAACTCTCTCGCTTTCTCTCTCTCCCTCTGAGGAATTCAGAAAATGTCGTAAATTTCGTTACTCGCGCTGCACACGGAAAAATGCCGATTTTGAAGATGCATAAAAAAGATTTCAATATGAGTGGAGCATGAGATGAAAGAGGACGTCGTCGTTCACTTAGGAACAATGTGTGTCCATCCCTAAAGCTCAGCAGACTCCAGACTAGCATTAAAGCCCTGCTCTTTTTTTTTTTTTTTTTTTTTTTTTTTGCAGAATGTAATTTGTGTGCGTGCTTTTTTTTTTTTCTGCAATATGACTAAATGGACATGGGTTTAATCGCATTCTTTTTTAGTCCCAGCAGCCATTGGAGGATCTGGATGCCCAACTGAGACGAGCTCTAAGCCCAGAGACGGTGTCTGTTAGCAGCACCACACATCAGGTACATATATACACACACACACACACACACACACACACACACACACAGTATCTCACAAATACTCATTAATTATTCGAGCAGTTCAAATGTGGTGCCTTTGAGTCCAATTCTCTCATACTGACCACTGGATGTTCAACATGCACCTCATGGTAAAGAGTCTCTGAGGATTTGAGAATTAGAAATGTTGCTCTCCACTTATATGTCCGAGGCTGTAAGAAGATCAGAAACACCCTGAAACTAAGTAACAGTACAGTGTTCAGGGTCAAACAGAGGTTTTCTGAGACGGGTTCCACTCTGAACAGTAATGGTCCATCAAAAAAGTCGAGTTCTTCGTGTTGTGCGTCAGATGCAGAATCTGCTTCATAAAACAGACGCATGAGTGCTGCAGCATTGCTTTAGAGGTAGAAGCAGAAGGTCCGCTTGTCAGTGATCAGACCTTACACACACACACACACTGCAACAAGTCTGTGTGCAGTCTCAGAAGGAGCCTCTTCTGAAGCTGCTCACAGGAAACCTGTAAACAGTTTGCTGAAGAACAGCCTGTCCAAGAGCATGAATTACTGGATCCATGTTTTGTGATCTGATGAGACTGAGATAAACTTATTTGGCTCAGATGGTGTCCAGCATGTGTGGCAACGCCCTGGTGAAGAGAACCAAGAAAATTGTGTCTTACCTACAGTCAATAATGGTGGTGGTAGTATAATGGTCTGGGGCTTCATGAGTGCTGCTAAAAACATGAATTTCCAGCATGTACTGTAACATTCTGAAGCAGATCATGACGCCCCCCTTCAGAAACTGGTCTGAACGTCAGTTTTACAACATAACGGCCCCAAACACACCACCAACATGACTTGCTGAGGAAGCTGAAGATAAAGATGACAGAGTAACCATGTATGTCTCCAGACATAAACCCTATTGAGCACCTGTGGGATCCTCAAGCAGAAGGTGGAGAAGCACCATGTGTCTAACATCCAGCAGCTCCGTGAGGTCATTATGGAGGAGTGGAAGAGGAACCTAGCAACAACCTGTGCAGGTCTGGTGAATTCCATGTTCAGGAGGATTAAAAGCAGTGCTGGATAACAATGGTGCTCACACACAATATTCACACTGGACACAGTTTTGACATGTCCACTGAGGGTGTACAGTAAATCTGAACGTCACGTGCTCCGAGTAGCACCATAAGTGTCGGGAAAATGTTTTGACGCCACCTCGTACGTGATGTTATGATGTTTGACGTGCAATTTTTCTCCATTCTCTTTTTCTTTTGCAGTCCTCTCATGCTGGGGTGATTCCTGGAGGACAGCCAGGTGTGTGTGTGTGTGTGTGTGTGTGTGTGTGTGTGTGTGTGTGTGTGTGTGTGTGTGTGTGTGTGTGTGTGTGTGTGTGTGTGTGTGTGTGTGTGTGTGTGTGTGTGTGTGTGTGTGTGTGTGTGTGTGTGTGTGTGTGTGCAGTTATTTTTTTAATTAATTTATTTATTTCTAAACTCCAATTCAAAATATGACTTAAAATATACATTCTTTTTTAATTTATATTATTATTTCTAATGTCTCGACTGCCTCTTTTTCAGTTCCATTTTTTCTTGAAGGTGATCCGGGGGTTGTGTCAGCACCTGGAGGCTTCACCCTGGGTCGATTTCAGGTGATGATCACCACAGCCCTTTAGCCTGAATTATTCATTATTGTTAATAGTACAATTTGACACATTCTATTTCTATAATATCCTACTGTCTAATCCATTTTTTATTTCTGTTAATGGTTCCCCCCTCCATGTCTTCCAGGTGTCTTTAGCAGTTGATGACCCTTCCCTGCTTCTTCCCACCACCTTCAGTGACTCATCTTCCTCCACCTCCTCTACTTCATCCTCTAATCTCTCCAGTCCAGAGAACACACTGCACAGGGCATCATCTTCTCTGCATGAAACCAGGTTTGACACGGTGGACGCTTTGCCCCCTGCACCCCCCAGCCAACCCACTACAATCGGCCGCTTCCAGGTCACCACCAAGAGCGAAACCACAGTTGGCCGTTTCTCTGTGAGCCGAGCCTCAGATGAGCCAACAGCTCCTACACCTGTAGAGTCTCCAGAACCGTCACCACAGGGTTTCCAGACTAAGGGCAACGGCTCTGCGGTCAGTCCTGACGGCAAAAGCCTGAACAACTCTTTCAACTCGTACTTCAGCAGCGATAACGACTCTGAGTTTGAAGACGAGGACTTCAAAAGGGAAATCAGCAAGCTTCGCGAGAAGTACGCGTCTCTCTAATGTTCATTAAGATCTATTGTGTTGAGATGTTAGGATTGTTTCAGCGCAGCTCTCTGTGGAATCGGTAATCCTCTGGCTGGAGGTCTAAGATGTTCCGTTGTGGTTTTCCCCTTAGGCACATGATCGAGAGTCAGGCGCTCTACGCCCGGCAGAAAGAGGAGATCGATACCCTTTTCGCCCGGGCTGGCAAAGTCCCCCCCGCCATCATAAACCCACCCGCCATGAACCTGGCAGGCCGCCGGCGCCGACCCACCAAAAGTAAAAGCAGCAAGTCGAGCCGCGCAAGTTCTCAGGGCAGTAAAAGCCCGGTTCAGCCTGGTACGCTTTTATCCCACACCAAAACACACGACGTGGGTGCTGATAATGCATCCTGCAGAAAAACACAGGCTTCGAAATAACAGTGCTCTATGTGTGTTTGCTATGCTGTTGTGTGTGTGTGTGTGTGTGTGTGTGTGTGTGTGTTTGCTATGCTGTTGTGTGTGTGTGTGTGTGTGTGTGTGTGTGTGTGTGTGTGTGTGTGTGTGTTAGGGAGTACCACTCTATCGACTCAAAGTGCACCCTTGGTATACCAGGCCCAGCAGTCCAGCGGGTTGGGAGAGGCAGGAAGCAACCCCCTGTTTCAGGCTTATAAACCCTCACCCTCCAGCGAGAACCTGTACTCAGCCTACACTAGTGACGCCACGCTGTCTGCCCCCAGTCTCTGTCTGCCCACGCATGGTAACATATTCACACACACACACGCAAACCCGCTCACAAATCCCTGCTTCTAAACCTCATGCTGTGCCGCAGCCCTTTCATACCGCCATACCTTTTATTTACGAGGTGGTATCATAAAAGCTTCGAGACTAGCTCTCGATATATATATATATATATATATATATATATATATATATATATATATATATATATATATATATATATATATATATATATATATATATATATATTGTGCACTATCTATATAAGGCACTATGTGTGTAGAGAAAGAAGGTTGTTTAAATAAATAAAGGTTGTATACACAGTGTTTATTTCATATTCTAACGGTGTAGTGTAGAGATCAGTAGGGTGATGGTGGATGGAAAAAATCTTGCCCAGAACCTACTGGATCTGGTGCGTATGTTCCTGTACCTCCATCTAAATGAAAGGAGGTTAAACAGTTTGTTACTAGGATATGAAGGGTCCTTGATGATGACCTGAGCTCTATGCAGACAACTGCTTTGTTAAAGGTGCACAATAGCAGGTAGTTGGGGGCCAGTGACGCATTGGGCCGTTTTGAACACCTTTGCAGGACTTTACGTTCGCACACAGTGGAGCCTCTGTATCATACAGTGAGGGAGTTGATCAGGCGGTAAAAACTAAAGCTGGAGGCTCTTTTTTTTTTACCTCAGTTTTATTAATATAGACTGGGGAGTGTCTTCTGCTGTTGTGCTCCTGTTGAGCACTTTAGTCTTCATTGCATTGAGGGTCTGGTTGTCTCGCTGTCAGGCTTCAGATCTCATCCCTGTAGGGCAGATTCGTCGTCGTTGCCGATCTGGCAGACCACAGTGGTGTCATCTGCATACTTGATGTGAATGTTGGAGTCATGCAGAGAAGCACAGTCATGGGTGAACAGGGAGAAGATTAATGGGCTTAGAACACAGCCCTGTGGGATCTCAGTGTTTAGAATGAGGGTCGAGGATACCTTTTTGCCCAACCTAACCGACTGAGGTCTGTTGGTGAGAAAGTCCAGAATTCATCTGCATGTGGAGGTGCAGATACCCACATCACTGAGCTTAGTGATCACTACAGTGGGGAGGACTATATTAAACGCAGAACTAAAGTCAGTGAACAGCGTTCTGATGTAGGTGTTGTTTTTATCCAGATGGTTGAGGGCTAAATGAAGAGCCGTGTAACCTCCATCCTCTGTTGACCTGTTAGGGCGATAAGCAAACTGGTGTGGGTCCAGTGTAGGTGGTAGACCCTCAGTGAGGTGATTCAGAACCTCAAAGCACTTTATAACAATAGGGGTGAAAATTAATTCAGGCAAAAACATTTGATACCACCTCGTGTGTGTGTGTGTGTGTGTGTGTGTGTGTGTGTGTGTGTGTGTGTGTGTGTGTGTGTGTGTGTGTGTGTGTGTGTGTGTGTGTGTGTGTGTGTGTGTGTGTGTGTGTGTGTGTGTGTGGATATATATATATGAAAGACTACATTTTAAGAGATTTCAATGAACCCTTTTTTTAAATGCCCTCATGAATTCAAGACAGAATCTACTTTCGCAGAACGCAGGCTTGTTACGTTAATATTAAACAATTACAATTATTTGAAGTTCCCTTAAAATAAAAGTAAAAAATAAATTCTTGTTATTATGTAAATGTAAATGTAACCTGTACCATTTGTTCACTGTGTTCTAGAAACTAACATCAGAATCCGGATGAAGTTAAATGTCTGATATAAAAGTAGCATCATTACTACGACTCAGTAAATGGAAATGTTTCGATATTGTTTTTAATTCTTCGAGGAAAAGCTGTTGTGGTGCGCAGGGTGCAATTTATCATATATTTCCCGGAGGACGTAGATGGTGTGAGCGTTACCTCTGACATTACTGAAGCTTTCTGAAACTCATCAGCTGGTGCTTTGCTGTAACCTGATGTCAGGGATCACGTGTGCTTCCAGCCGGCCCTCACTGAGCAGTGACGCTTTATGCTCACCTATCTTTTGAACTCTCTCTCTGTCTCTCTGTCTCTCTCTCTCTCTCTCTCTCTCTCTCTCTCTGTCTTTCTTGAGCTCACAAACTTGTTTTCCATTCCTACTGTGTATTTGTGTGTGTCTCTTTCTTCCTCTCCTTCTCTGTACCTCGTACTTTTTTTCCTACCTCTCTCTTCCCTCTCTTTTTTGTGCCACAGGCTGTGTAAAGTTCAGCTGTGGGTCGGAGAGAGTGACCTTCAAACCAGGTGGCAGAAGGACCCGTTTTCTGAGTACGCCGTGCTTGGCTCTTTGTGTGTAACGCTTTTCCTTTGTCTATTTTTCTACACTCTGACGCGATTCTTGTTGGGGTTTTTTTTTTTTTATTATTATTATTATTATTATTTAATTTGTTTGTTTATTTATTTTTTGGAGAACACTTTCCGAGTGATTCAAAATTCACACCTAAAATGGTTTAACCACTAAACCATCTTCAAGAAAAAAAAATTATAAGATTTTTCACATGAATAAAAAAAAATACAAAATTGGTTTAAAAAAATTCAACAAAAACAACTCAACTTCGGTGTCTAATAAATTCCGTCTGTTTAACAGCCGTTTCTCGAGTTAATGTTGCAGAATCGTAATTGACCAATAGGTGGCAGTGTAAATTGGTGCACAGCAGCGAATTAGTAGTGTTGGAGCTCTAATACCAAAATAAAAAGGCAGGAAAAGACAGAGCTCAGTTTGGGGCTTATTTAGTTATTATTTATTAATTTTTTTATATATCTGATTCAAAGGCTTTTTCACCTTATCATTAAGATTAGTTATAATGGGTCTGTCATGAGACGTCTCTCATGACAGACCCATTATTATAACGGACCCATGGTTATAACGGTGTTATAAAAGTTTAATTCCATTATATTCGAGATCCCACGTTCTCTAAAGTTTATACCTTTTTTGGGTTCATTTTAACTCCTGAACCATAATAAAACCGCATACCACCTCTCTCACATCCTCAACACTTTAACCATTACCATAATCTATTTCATACATGTGTGCATTAACTCTTTTTATGATTGATTTTTCTATAACTAATGTTGTTTGTTTATTTGTTTGTTTGTTTTTAAACATTTCAGACCACTGATTTATTTGTAAATCTTTAAACCTTTTTTTTTTTTATAAATTCTTTTATTTACACTTATATAACTAATTTTATATAAATAATTTTTTTTTGAGCCTAGAATTATCTTAGAATTTAGGATTTGAGTTTAAGATTTGAGTTTAAGGTTTACTCTTTGTCTGTAATCGAGTGCAAAAATAAGGGACTTTATTTCTTTTCTCTTTTTTTTCCTCTTTCCCCCCCCTTTTTTTTTTTTTTTTTTTTTTTTTTTTTTTTTTGCATAATTCGGGGGTGGGGGGGCGGGGGCGGATCCAAAGGAAAGAATTCCGAGTGTATGAATGTGGGGGAAATCTGGGAAAACAAAAAAAAAAAAGCCGTCGCAAGATCTAAAACGGTAAAATACCGTTAAATAGCTGAAAAAGAGTCGTAAAGCACCAAATGGAGATTTTAGAAGAACTGACGTGAGTAAACGGTGGGAAGTAAAACTGAAAACGTGTAATAGGTCTTTAGGGGTAATATCGAATTGAGGTTGGCATACAGAACATTATTTATATTATCTATAATAATATATTATATTATTTATATTTATATGAATGTGTATGTGACAAATAGAATTAGAATTTAAATTTGAATTTCCTGTTTTTGATGATAAAAGAAAGACTCAATTTTATTGAGTCATATCAGAGTTATGGTGCACCATTTTTTCCCACTTACGTTCTAAATTTCCACGTGCAGTGTTTTTTTTTTATAAAGCGTAGAGACACAAGGTAGCTGTAGCATAGCAGGTAAAGATGCTCTCCCTGTAATGCATTGTGATGAGTGGAAGTGGCGTGACTTTAACACTGACTCTCTCCAATCCCATGCTTCTCTCCATGCTTCAGGGAAGATGGTGAAAAAAGTGTGCCCCTGCAACCAACTCTGTAGT
Organism: Silurus aristotelis; assembly: GCF_946808225.1. Lineage (NCBI taxonomy): Eukaryota > Metazoa > Chordata > Actinopteri > Siluriformes > Siluridae > Silurus > Silurus aristotelis. The sequence goes on along the minus strand of NC_139597.1, from coordinate 2,638,943 downwards.
AATTATCTCTCTCTCTCTCCTTTTTTTTTATTTTTATGTCCCCTACTTTTCCTGTCTTCCTTTTCCTCCCTCATTCCCTTCACTTCCTGTTTTCGGTCTTTGTATTTACGTGAACGTGTGTGTGTGTGTGTGTGTGTGTGTGTGTGTGTTTGGCTTGTTTGAGCATGACACGCTGAGCACTGCTTGCCACTCATTCCTGACTCGAGCATTTCTCTGTCCTGATGATCCATTTACGTGCTGCAAACGTGGCATGTGGACTGGAATGACGTATTAACACCAGATTCGAGAAGAGACTTTTTGCCATTTTTTTTTTCCCTTCTCGCAAAATAGACTAAAAATTAATTCGAGCATTCGCTTCACTTAGATGCACCTCGATTCCAAAAGACTGTACATCACCATAACAGGCCACTCTAGATCTCGAGTCTTTATCCTACTACTTCCAGACCAATACACATTTATTATAAAAAAAACAACAATCCTCCAAGTTATGCTTAATGCCATGAATGTAAACAAATTTAGACACAATAGTACTGGACTGGATGCAGAAGCATGCCGTTTTCGCTTCACTTAAACTAGGAGACCTGAACCTGTTCCAGCCTCTGTGAACAAAGCCAACTCCATGAAGATGTGGCCTGCTATAGAGCTCTGACCTCACCAACAGCAGTAACCTGACTTTACTCACACCCTTGTAGCTGAACGAGCACAGATCTCCACAAAATCTCAAGAACATCTTCCTAGAAGAGTGGAAAACATTATACCAGCAAACGGGGAGTTTAATGAAAAAAAATTGGTTTTGTTGCCACTTGGTTGTACTCATGGCATTTTGATCACACATACAACACCTTAAACACTAAGCTACCAATTCTAAATGCACCAACTAAATTATAAAAAATAAATAAAAAATAACCCATAATGAGTTAATAATCACAAAACGGTGATTTGGCGGCCCCTAGAGGTCCTAATGTGCTTTAACGCTCACACATCTTGTGTTCGGTTGAAGGAAGTTGCATGGTATTTTTAGTCAAATGCCCCGCCCACTATGAAGCGTATGAAACATGCCATAAACCCACACCTGCCTCTGAAAACTTCTCATCAAAGCAAAGTAAATGGACGTCATCCAGTTAAATGCCGAGCCGTGACTGCAGCTCTCTTCTCGCTTCAGGTTTTTGTACTTGGTGCCGCTTTTTTTTCCCTACGCACTTCATTCCAGTCCCCTTTTCAAACATCATTCTAACTTCATTTCGTTCCCGACCGCCCAGATTTGTGCTTCGTTCCCATTTCAGTCTTTGTTGTTTTTATTATTTATTTATTTTTTGCTGTCCACGTCTGGCGCTCTTAGTTTTTCCCCCTCGAACACTAAACATAAACATGAGCTGCACCAACAAGAGTCGGCTTCACTCATCAATTATCCTCAGACATGTCCGTAGAAAACAAGGTGCTGCGTTTAATCTATAAGCACCCCCTACATTTTTTTTAGAATTGAATAGGTCTATTAGACAAGATGTAGACATTGTTCTGCTCAGGATTGAACTTATCAGCTATAATTTTCCCCCAAAATGATCAGTTTTCACTACTGATTCATGCCTAGCTGCGCTTGTGTTGTGAGTAATCAGACTTGTCAGAGGAAAACCTTGTTCATAACGAAGTAATACTATGAAATTATGCCAATTGCAATTGCCAGGATTCACTTTACGCTTGAGTCATCGCAGTTCATTCGAGGTCACGCCAGTGGAACTTGAACTCCACATTAATCTCCATTTCCATTGCCGTGTCTTGCTCTTCGGCTCCCTCTAACGCCGCTGTAGCTCGCTGCAGCAAGCCAGAGCCTGCGATTGAAACCTAACTGAGATTGGAGCACTGTGAATGGCCTTTCTCTGATGTCCTAACTCTTTCACCGTGCCCCTGTTTTTCAGGCTGGATTCAGAGAGATAAAATTACCCCTTTAGCCTCAGACCGGACCTCCAGGTGCTCATTAGGGCTTTTCACCACCGTCAATGTTCCCCTACACACCAATGTGACATGATGTATATGAGAATATACATGAACATCCAACCCCATAATGCTCTGTGTGCTTTAGAGTCGATCCGTTTTATAACTCCTTCTCCTCTCTCTCTCTCTCTCTCTCTCTCTCTCTCTCTCTCTCTCTCTCTCTCTCTCTCTCTCTGCTCCAGGGACGAACAGCACAAACACAGTAGGCGGACCGGGCCAGGGGCAGAACCAAACGCAGCCACCGTCCACTGCGTCCCAGAGCCGCAAAGGCACCTTCACGGACGACCTGCACAAGCTGGTGGACAACTGGGCCAGAGACGCCATGAACCTGTCGCAGGGCAAAAGAGGCTCGAAACCCCAGCAGCAGACCCCGTCTCAGGGCCACAGCTATGAGGTAAAGTTCTGTCACTCTGGCTATATTATGGGATTTCGTGATGATTCGTGCTGCAAGGGCGTTAGTGAAGTCAGGTTCTAATGTAGGTGAGGAGACCTGGGGTGCAGTCAGGGTCTCAATTTTTCATGATCAGGGCTCTACCGCAGGAGATCTTCCACTCCAACTCCTGCAAAGCATATCTTCTAGGTGCTGGCTTTGCTCACAGGGGTATTGCTATGCTGGGACAGATTTGGGTCTCCTAGTCTAGGTGAAGGGAACGTTTCATGCTAGCACCCCCAAAAACTCAAATCTCCAACAGTTTTGGGGGGAAATAGTCGAGTGTCACAATACTTTTGTTTATCTCCTGTACATTTCCAAAACACTATATAATTTATATATTTCGAAATATAATTTAATTTCTCGTGTCTCCTCAGATGATTCCTTCTGGAAGCATGGCCCGCAAGTTCTCCGCTCCGGGTCAGTTGTGTTCCAGCTTATCTTCATCCATGCCCAACCCTCCTGCTACCTCTATGGGGTCACGTAAAGGCACGCTTTGCCCTGCGCCTCAATACGGCTTCCCCTCTGCACCTTACAGCAGCCCGTGGGCCAGTGTCTCGGCCGTGCACACTCAGGCCATGGGCCAGTTTCCCCCGGCCCCAGGCACTCTGCAGGCCTTCCACATCAACTCGCTGCAGAAATCAGTCAGCAACCCGGGAGGGAATAATTTAAGGACCACATAAGGATGGGTCTAGCCTGTTCTAGGCCATGAGAAAGAGGAAAGAGAGAGAGAGAGAGAGAGAGAGAGAGAGAGAGAGAGAGAGAGAGAGATGAACTGGTGGTGAGATTGGTGTGATCTTAGGCATGTGTGTTGCTCTTTTTGGAATCAAAGCCAGGGTTTGTGTGGATGCATCACTCCTGCACTCACTCTGGTCCACAATGTTACGAGAAGGAAAGAGAGACGATGGAAGCAATGTGAAAGCAGCCAAAGAGCGGACAGTGACTTTTTTTCTTTCTTTCTTTCTTTCTTTCTTTCTTTCTTTCTTTCTTTCTTTCTTTCTTTCTTTCTTTCTTTCTTTCTTTCTTTCTTTCTTTCTTTCTTTCTTTCTATCTGTTTGAAAGTTTCATGAACATGTAAAGCGATGTTGCTCCAGAGTAGCCTGGGGACCTGATTGCCCCCACACCCCCACGCTATCTTGCACCCTTTTAGCCGGCTGAGGTCCCTGGAACCGACGATGGAAGAAGAGTTGAAAAGAAGGAAAAAAAAAAAAAAAACAACAAAATGAGAAAGTTGACGGATTTTGTCGCTTTTCCGTTAGAAAACATTTCCGCCGTCGTTTGGTATCTGCTCTAAAGCTATGTAATGCAATAATGATAAAAGTCAATCAAATGCCCTTTTTTTTTTTTTTTTTTTTTTTTTAAACACAGGAAGTGACCTTTATTAGAAAAAAAATCTATTCTACATGTAGAGCTTCTTTCTCTCTCTCTCTCTCTCTCTCTCTCTCTCTTTCTCTCTCTTTTTTTTTTGGTTTTTTATAAATATATTTAGGGGGAAAAAATAATTGGGATTGTGATATTTTAAAATTCTGTGGATTTTTCACGTGTTTAGAGGCCATTCAGCCACCCCTGTAAGTACAGTATAAAACTCCCAGCATGCTTTGTAGTGCACAGTTACGCATACCGTCCACCTCCATCTTTTCCTCTTGGGAGTTTCATACGCCCCAAAAAAAACAATAACGTATACAGTTTGAGCACAGAGACTGGAGGTAATGTGGTGAAGTGTTAATCCTAGGTGAAGATGGGTTTTGGTGGTGGGGGGAGGGGGGTTGCCTGTCTGGCTTGTTCAAGCGAAGCTTTATATCTGTTAACAGCTTTTATAATCGTGAGCGCATTAGGGACCTCTTTACGACAGGTTGCTCTCTTTTTTTTTTTTGTTTTTGTTTTTTTTTATTGTATGTTTAAATGAGAAAAGTTGTGTTCTGTACGGACCTGTATTTATCCATCAGTTATTGATGTTGAAACACTGTGATTTATTATAAATGTTGTTGGACAACATACGTTTAAAGCAATGGTAGAAAAAGGGTGGAAAGAATGAGGATTTCTTGGTATTAGGTAACAGGTGATGTAAGGCTAGCTATTACCTTATTACAGAAATTATTGGAGACACTTTAACCCCACCCCCACCCTCTTTTTTACCCCTCCCTGGCTCGGTCTTTGTACCGCTTTCATTGTATTAGATAAATGTGAATGTATAACGGTTTTAATTAACCTACTTGAATATTCCCCCCTTCCCTTCTTTTTTTTTTTTTTCCCCTCTCCAGTGAGTGGACTGGAGATTCTAGTGCCTTGCTTCTTTTATGTTTCCTTTTGCTATTTTTTTTTTTTGCTTTGTAATTGATCTCATGGCAGCAGAGGCGCGTCGGGGGCCTGGTCAGGTGTTTTCGTGTGACGGTCACTGCTATGAACAGAATCGGATATTCCGGTTCATGTATCGGTGTAAAGATTAACAATGTTCTGGTGATGTATATATAACGTGTTACTGTGTGTGTGTTGGGGGTGTTTAAACTGTTTATAGTGTTACAGTCTAAAAGCTTTTGGCCTGCACTAGACTTGGGATATATAGATGTGGATGTTAATGTTCTCAGATCAGTTGACACCCCCCACCACCCTCTTTTAAGGACCTGTGTGTTTATAATCGGCACAAGTACGATAAATCCTGTAAGGTAGACAATTTACTTTGGGTCTGCAGACCGTTTCCACAAGCAGCAACGACCCTGAGACTGAGATTATTGAGAATGAGAATCGTTCTTGACAGTAACAGTTGGACCAAGTGATGGTCACATGCCCCAACTGGTGACCACAGGCGTTTTTCTCTGGGTTGCTGATATAAACACTATGGTGTTTAACACCAAGTCGATAGCAATATTTCTGGCGGGAATTCCTCTACAAAAATCATTTGTTGGTGATCAAGCATACTGCATGTTCTCCAGCTAGCTGTGTAGTTGACACAGGAGCTCTAACTCAAGATAGAGAAGTGTGAGAGGGTTCTGCAGGAGGTAAGCAAGAACACTGAGCTACCCCATGTTGTATACTGTGTCCCATATCAAAGCTTTTTTTTTTTTTTTTTTTTTTTTGGCATAGACAAGCCATCTGGGTCTGCGCTCACAGGAAGTACGGTAGCCTTGTGGATAAGAAGTGTCCAGCTTGGGGAAGTATGTCGAGAGAAGCTGGTAGATGGAGAGGAATTTCAGATTACTAATCCATCATTTTCAGGGTTGGGATTCTGTCTGCAGCTCTGTCGTACCAGTGAGGAGAAGATGAAAGTCGAGTTCAATAGTAGAACCAGGAAAGGGAACGTGTGTAATAGGTGGGACCCGGGCACCACGAGACCGCCCTCTGCTGCGCCGCTTTCCTACTTCCCCTGTTTATTAACTCATTCAGTTTTATTGTATTAAAAAAATAACTGCCTTGTGCTTTCCATGCAGATCAGTAGCTTGTTTTAAAGGTCTTTCTATCAGTAGCAAGATACCACTTTCAGCAAAAAATCAAAAGCTCAAGCAGAACAACGGGCTTGTGTAGAACTTGTGCGTAAACTTTATTCACGTCCAACAGAAAAAAAAGGAAAAAAAACAGCAGCTTTAGAAATCCATAGAGCGGCATAAGCATGCCACAAAGGCGTAGAGCAGTGAACCTCGTCGTCATTAGCTACCGATCGCCGATAGTAGCTGCTAGATTTACACGCCATTGCCTTAAAGCTTAGCCGTCTGCGTCTGGTACAGGGGGGAAACAAAAACATCCCGTTCATTAATAATCTATAAATACAAAACAGATTCACCATTTACACTCTGTCTCTCTCTCTCTGATGTTAAAAACCTGGGTTTCACTGCTTTATCTGTAAAATCGAGACCACAGTGATCATTAGTATGGGTTTTTTCCGTTTCTTTCGTCGTCGTGTTTTTTTTTTTTTTTTTTTTTTACGTTAAATTTGCATTCGAACGAAACCCACACGACTAGAATACGAGTGCCATCTTTACATTTCCCATGAGTTGTAGTTTGCTACGACACGAACCCGAGCACCTTGTTTACCGTTTAGAAAAGTGATATATTTAGTAGCTGCAGTGCAGAATATGCAATATATCTAATAATGGGATACACTGGGTAGAGACCATGTCCCTGGTTTAATCCAGTAGTGAGGAGCATTTACTGAATTCACACGCGTTATTACTCCATTATTTAAAAGTACATCACTTTTTTTTTGTGTGTGTTTGGAATGTAGACACTGCTTTTTTTTTTTTTTTTTACATATTTGTTTACATCTTCACCATCCAACTCAAAAACCCGCCACTTAGCAAAGTGCCAATATGCAGAAATTGCGGTTCACTGCACCACCTGAAGCATTCAGATTCAGTAAACATGCTCGTCGGTTCATCAGTGATCTTTTACCGTCACAGCGGTCTCCTGCGTCATTTAAAACGAGTTTCCATTTTGTCTCCTGTTGACAGAAATATATCCGAACAGTGTGTTTACTTAATGCTACTGACCTGTCATTAAGTTATTTTGTTTTGTACTACTATCTGACTTTTTGTTTTACATTGTCGTGTCTCTGCCATTTTAGTGACTTCAGTTCTGTGATTTTTTATTTTATTTTTTTTTCCCTCCATTCACTATTTAACATTGTGAAAAATGTCTTCAAAAAAAAGTTGAATAAAATAAAAACAAAACAAAAAAAAAAGAAAACGTAATGAATCCTTGGCAACTGTTTAATGGTTGTTTGCTTCGTATGAAACCGCGATTTGCGCTTTAATAAAAGACGATTTGTTACTTAATTTGTAAATTTAATAAATGAAAAGCGTTTAAATATATCACTGTTTGGCTTTGATGAGTGGATAAAGCGCATCCTGGGCTAAGAACATCTGAACCTTGGTGTAACTTCTACTGTTACAGGACATTTTTATTATTTTATATATATATATATATATATACACTGTGTGCACAATTATTAGGCAAGTAAATATTTTGACCATATCATTTTATTTATAATTTATAATAAGTCCAAGCTGTATAAACTTGAATGCTTATTGGATTTAATGCATATCAGGTGATGTGTATTTGTGTAATAAGGGAGGGTGTGGCCTAAGGAGATCAACACCCTATATCAAGGTGTGCATAATTATTAGGCAGATTCTTCTCCTCAGGAAAAATGGGCCAAAATTTAACTTGATTTAACTCTGAAAACTCAGAACCATCAAATGTTTTGTAGCAAATAGTCAACAGGGTCTCATGAAACGTCGAGAAGAAAAGACGCAAATTAACCAATCAAACATGAAGCTACCAGGAACCCAGTCCTCCAGTGCTGCCATATTCCACAACTGCAACCTACCTGGAGTGTCAAAAAGTACGAGGTGTTCAGTTCTCAGAGACATGGTCAAGGTAAGAAAGGCTGAAACCTGACCAACTCTGAACAAGACACAAGTTGAAACGTCAAGAATTGGCCAAGAAATATCTGAAGACAGATTTCTTTTTAGAGGTTTTTTGGACTGATGAGATGAGAGTGACTCTTGATGGACCAGATGGAGGGGCCCGTGGTTGGATCAGTAACAGACACAAAGCTTAACTTCAATTTAGACACCAGCAAGGTGGAGGTGGGGTACTGGTATAAGATGAGCTAGTTGGACCTTTTCGTGTTGAAAATGAACTCAAAATCAACTCTCAGACCGACTGCCAATTTCTAGAAGACACTTTCTTCAAGCAGTGGTACAGAAAAAACTCTGCGTCTTTTAAGAAGACTTTGATTTTTATGCAAGACAACGCTCTATCACATGCATCAAAGTTCTCCACTGCGTGGCCAGTAAAGGCCGTAAAGATGAAAAACTAATGACATGACCCCCTTCTTCTCCTGACTTCAACCCTATTGAGAACTTTTGGGCATTTCTCAAGCAGGAAATGTACAGTGAAGGTAAACAGTACACCTCTCTGAACAGTGTCTGGGACGCCGTGGTTGCAGTCGCACAAAAAGTTGATTCTGTCCAGATCGAGAAACTGACTGACTCTGTGAATGGAAGCCTTGTGACTGTTATGGAAAAGAAGGGTGGCTGTACTGGTCACTGAGGTTTTCTTCTTAAAATTTCAGAAATGTTTATTTGTAAATTGAATTTGTTTATTATTCTCACTTTAACAGGTGAAAATAAACAAGTGAGATGGGAAAATCTTTTTTTATTTAGTTGTGTAATAATTCTGCACACTAATAGTTGCCTAATAATGGTGTACATGTAGATCTTCTATGAAGGAAGCCACAACTTCACTAATACTACTTAAATGTTCAGGTTTGAGGGTTCGTTAACATTTTGGATTGATCAAGAGCCCTGTAGTTGTACAATAACAAAATGAATCCTCAAAAATACAACTTGCCTAATAATTGTGCACACAGTGTGTATGTATATATATATATACTGTATATTAGGGCTGTCAATTAATTTAAATAATTAAATTAATCGTATGATAATCGTATATCGTTCAATTCTCTCATACTCTCATGTCTAACATCCAACAGCTCAGTGATGTTATTATGAAGGAGTGGAAGAGGATCCCAGCAACAACCTGTGCAGCTCTGGTGAATTCCATGTTCAGGAGGATAAAAGCAGTGATAGATAACAATGATGTTCACACGACACAGTTTTGACATGTTCACTGAGGGTGTACTTACTTTTGTTACCGGTTATTTAGACAATAATGGCTGTATGGACAGTAAATCAGTACTGCTACACAAACTGCACTCTGATACTCGTGTGTGTGTGTGTGTGTGTGTGTGTGTGTGTGTATACAGTATAATATACACAACATGACAATGCCTCTGCATAAAGCCAGCTCTCTTCATGAAGATCTGCTTTACATGGTTTGGAAGTGTGTGGAAGATCTCCTGCTGTAGAGCTCTGATCTCAACCCTGTTGAACATGATGAATGTGAACACTGACTGCACCCCCAGACCCCCCTCACCTTCTCACCTATATTTAGTACCTGACTTTACCAACACTCTTGTGATTGAATGAGCACAAATCTCCTAAAGGTTCAGTAGAACATCTTCCCAGAAGAATGGAGGTTATTTTAACAGCAGATATGCTCTAACTATGCTATGGGATGTTCTAAAAGCTTATCAATCCATCACTGAAATTGGCTGCTATACCAGGTATTAATTGGATGATGCATCATTCTTTGTAGATTAGAAAGCTGGTAGGAGAAATTCCAGTATCAGCTACAGCCATGTATCTGGAGTCTAAGGATCACTTCAGCTTTATAACCTTGTGCTCCAGAACATCTGATCACATGCACATTATCAACTTGTGCTGTTAATATCATGAGCAGCAATTACGCTAATTCCTCTCCACTGCTTCTCTTTCTCTCCCCATCCTGAGGCATCCTGAGGTTGCTCCAGCCCCAGTCACGTCCCACCTCTTGAAGATTGTGGAGCTTTGAAGAAATAGATGCCCACAAACATTCTGAACCATCTAGAGACATACCAGCGCCAATTGGATCCCACTTCATGTGGAGTTTGGACACTGGACCTCCTTGAGTGTTTAAAGGCTCTGGCATGGAGAAGCTGGTGTTGGATCTGTAATGATCTCAGATGTTGTGCTGTTTTATGAGTTGCTCAGTAGCTCCTGGTTCCATAAACTCAAATGACACACTCCAGTACTCATGTTGGTTCTCTCTCTCCAGTGTTCTGTAATTTTTAAAGATTTATGATCACACTCTTGATGTCACCCAAATGAGGATGGGTTCCCTTTTGAGTCTGGTTCCTTTCAAGGTTCTTCCTTATAACATCTAAGGGAGTTTTTCCTTCACCACAGTCGCCACAGCTGCTCATTAGGGATAAACACACACCGTTCACCTTCACTGTTAAATTCTGTAAAGCTGCTTTGAGACAAAAAGCGCAATAAACTTTACTACTATGGAGGGTTCCATGCATTTTGGAACCAGGAAAATAACATGGTACAGTTACAGAGTTGATCTCCAAATCTCATTAACTCCATGAGCCTGTAAAGTTTGTTAGATGATTAAAAAAAAAAGCACAACGTTTCTGATAATGTAGCCTTTAATTTCAACTAATTTCATTACAGGTTAAATGAGGATGCATAGGTGCTCTAATTACAAGAAGAACCTGAACTCAGCTACAGCTTCACTTTGGTTAGAAAATAAAACACAAGAAGACCCTGAATAAATAATAAGGCATCATTTTTCATTTTCAAAGCTTCATCCACCCCTTATTCCGTCTGGATTCACCGCGATATGAACTGATTCTTCATAATTTAACACTCAGTATCTTCTCCACAATAAAACATCGAAAGAATCGAAATGATAAATTAAAGCAAGTCGCCTACTTCCTATTTTCCTTTTTGGTTTCTCTCTATATATATATATAATATATAATAAACAAAAAATAACAAAAAATATATATATAGATTCACTCTTTATTCAATAGTACACATTCGTTTCCAGGCTTTAATCCGGGCCGCGCTATTCGTCTATCTATTGCTAACATCGCGATCGCTTTAAAGTCAAATCACAGGATATAATCGATAAAATCGGCTTCGGTTGCGTTTATTAGAACAGTAAGTTGTGAGATCTGCAGAGCGATTAAAGGATGAAACTCGATGAGAGATTATAGCGTATAGCGAATGCCTTCTTAGATCCCGCTGTCCTGTTTGTCGTATCACCCAGGTGAAGACTTGCTGCTCAGATGATGCAGTCCATGATGTGGATTTGCAGACTGTCCAGATCGGGAAGGACTTCCCCACATTTCGGACAGGCGTGCTCAGGAATGTTGACCTGCTGCTGCCAGTCAACTACGAGAGAAACAAAGTATATATAGTAGCGTGAAGTTCATCGGGTCTTCATTTTTCTGATCGGTGTAACAGGAGCTTGGATATGAGGAATACCTCCTCATACATTATTTCTCCAATTTTGTATTTGTATAACTGGAAAAAAAAAAAAACATCTGGAAGGAGTCTCCAGTGTCACTGCTTGGTGACCCATCAGAGATCCTTACATTTTCATTTGTCATTTCATTCGGAATAAAGTATTAGAAACCCTGTCTTTTCCATCCATCCCAAACTTTTACCACAAACTCGAAGGCACACAATTGCATTTGGACGTCTTTGGATGTGGCCGCATGGGATTTTCCCTGATCTCGAACGAGGAGAAACCTGTTCCAGTGTGGCAATACCCCTGTGCACAAGCTCCATTACGATATGCTTTACATGGGTTAGAGTGGAAAATCTCCACCCGTAGATCTCAGGAGGATCTTGAGCAAATTTATCTACCTGACTTTACTAACAGCCTTGTGGCTCAATCTCCACAAGCACATTTTGAGATCTAGTGGAACATCTTCATGGTCAGGTGTCCACAAAGGTTTCACCGTACTATTTTATTCCATGATTACTATAAAATCTGATATAATTTTTACTCATCATGCTTTAGCTGCTGAATATATTGAGCTGCTTTACCTCTGCCTCCCTGCAGGTGGTGGTGAGGTGAGGAATCGTTTGGGTTTGCACCACGGGCCACATGTCTCCTCTGCATCTCGCTCATAGACTGCCTGTGCCAGAAATTACACATCGTATCAGCTTCATACAGACCGATTTAGAGCAAACGGATGCACACAGACAGCTCATACCTTCCCATCGACTCCATGTCGTCCTGTAGCTGGATGTTCTGCTTCTTGATAAACTCCAGCTGAGCAGCCAGGCGCTCTTTCTCCTCGTGGATCTTTTCTCTTGCGGCGCGCTCGGCGTAGAAGTCTGAGGAATACACCTCTGCCTGTGAGCGCGCACACACACACACACACACACACACACACACACACACACACACACACACACACACACACACACACACACACACACACACACACAGTAAATGAGTTTTAAAGGTAATGAAAATTAACAAAAATATCCACCTGCGATACAACTAAGAACGAATGATGCAAAGGATCTATTAATGCTGCAGAATCACGAATGACCAGTAGATGGCAGTGTAAAGTAAATTTGGGTTTAAATTAATTTTTTGGTGGGAATTATGAATCTGTTTTTTTTATGAAATTCAGTATATGGAAAATGACTGGTGGAAACAATTGTGTTTAATAAAGAGGAGTTTGAAAGTGTATTTAAGGAGCTCACAGTCTTTCCACGATAGATGCTGCAAACTAGTCGTTCACTGAGTTCACTATTCATGAGCTGTAATAAACACTGGATGATCTTTGTAGAAGATTCCGGAAAAGAAAAACGAGATTCTATCAAGTTTTCTTTCGTATTGCAGTAACGCTTTTTTCTCTGAAAGTTCTGAGAGATCTGATTTGAAGCTCCTGAAGTTCTCGTCCTGAATCTGTGATTCTCCGGCTGACTGCAGGAAAAAGCAGGAGTTACAGAGAAGAAATAAACCCGGCACTGCACCTGAGCCTTAAACACAGAGACCGTCTCCAGTTCTTTGTCTTTCTCGCACAGTTCTTGCTTCATCATGTCGATCTTTTGCTGCTTGTCCGCTAAAGCCTGTTCCGCTGCAGCCATTCTGGTTTGAAGCTCACCGTACTCCTCACGTGATACGGTCCCCTGGAAACCACACACACACACACACACAATTTACTACATTACAAAAATGGACAGGTTTCCCCACTCGATCCCGGCCCTGAAACCAAAATATATATAAATAAATAAATAAATAAATAAATAAATAAATAAATAAAATGAACGTGTGATCGGTCACCTGGCGTTTCTTGTTCTCTTGCTGAAGTTCTTCATAATCCTCAAACAGCTTGGTGTACGCGTCCTTCAGCTGGGCCAAATCGTTCCTGATGTGGACGGGAATAAAACACACGCTGTTTATATTTCAGTATTTATTTTATACTAAAGGCATTTGGCAGACACACTTATCCAGAGCGACATGACATGCAAAGCAGGGAGCCTTGTTTAAACCGGCGTGGTGGTGCTGGGTTTTAAACTCGTGACCTTCAGCTCAGAATGGCTCTAGAACTTGACCTAGATGTAACTGAACATCGGGACACATCTCAGCATATTCCCTCAGCACTGCTACATTACTATATCCAGAGTGACCTCATTTATACACCGAGCAGGTGAGACTTCACGGCTTTTGCTCAAGGACCTGACAGTGTTAGCTTAGTGGTGCTGGGATTTGAACTCATGACCTTCTGATCGGAAAGAACAACATCTTAACCAGTAACTTCCCATACCAAAACATTGCATTAATTGAGATTAATTCTGACTCGCATGCATTATACAAACAGAACTCACACCTTTCGTCCAATCAGATTTTAAAATTCAATATAAACGAGACCGTGTGTTTAATGTTTGCCCGCTGTTCAGACCTTTCCTCCTGAACTTTCTTCTGCTCCAGTTTGCTGGCCGACTGCATGCTCTCCAGCTGCACCTTCAGTCTGTCGTTCTCAGCCTGCAGCTGCGCTCTGTCCCCGAGCTGAGTCTTCAACGTGCCAAGGTCCTGCTCCAGCTCCTTACACCTGCATGATCATCTCAGTATTATTACACCCTCACAGAGGTGATTTATTAACACACTGCAACACATATGCATAATACAGTATCTACTGAAGCTTTAAAGAAACATTACATCTCCCTGTGCTCAAAGCCTGCTCCATGAAGATCTGCTTTACACTGTTCGGAGTAAAAGATCTCCAGCTAGAGAGCTCTGACCTCAACTCCCCTATTGAACATGAATATGAACGCTGACTGCACCCCCAGGCCTCCTCACTTCCTCACCTACGTTCAGTTACTTTGTAGATCAATGAAATGTTGAATGGGATGTTAAAAAACACACATAGCAAACGTATGGTCAGGTGTCCACAAACTTTTGCCCAAATAGTGTATCTATGAAATATATGCTTTTGGGATGCACTTGTCTGTACATGCAGATGTTTAGTGGGAGAGACCTGTCCTGGAGGTTCTTTTTCATGTTCTCCGCCTCGTCCAGTTTACTCTGAGCCTGCTGCAGCTCTTTGAACAAATTCATCAACTGTGTCTTCAGGTTCTCCACCTCCGAGGCTGACTGAAACACACACGCGGGCAGAGTAAGCTCCAGCAGAACACACCATTTACTGGACACTGTGGTGGTCTTTTCTATTCAGACATCATCAGATTTCTCAGCTCTAACTCACTTTGGCCGTTTCCTCCTCCGAGCTCTTGCTCTGCGTTTCCTTTAAAGCAGTCACACAGGACAAAGACGTCTGGGTTCCACTCTCGCTGGTGGGTTCCTTCCTCTCCAGTTCTGCAATCCTTTAGGAAAGAACATGGATGAAGACAAAAGTGTGTAAACCATATGTTTAATCTTCAGAAACATTGTGCAAGATGGTTCTACAGCACTGAATGGAGGCTTACATCCTTTAAAACACAGACCACATGCCCTAGACACCTGACCATCAGTACGGTATGTGCTTTTTGAGCATCTCATTCCACATCGAGTTCCCATGCTCTTCTAATTCTCTCCACTCTTCTGGGAAGATGTTCCACTAGATTTTGTTGTGTGTTATGGATATTTATGTTCATCAGCCACAAGAGTGTAATGAAAGGCAGGTACTGATGTAGGTGAGGAGACCTGGGGTTTAGTCAGCGTTCACATCCATCCCAAAGGTGTTCAGTAGGGATGAGATCAGAGCTCTAAAGCAGGAGATCTTCCTCTCCAAAGCATGTAAAGCAGATCTTCTTAAGTAGCTCACTTTGTGCACTTCACCATGCTGAAACAGGTTTGAGTTTTCAAGTTCAAGTGAATGCTAAATTGTATTATAGCGCCATCTAAAGACGTCCTGAAAGATCGAGTGCCTCCAGATTTGTGGTAACGGTTTGGAAAAGATCCACATAGAGCAGGAAAGAGGAGATGTGCCAATATTTTTGGAAATGTAGTGTATCTTACGGTCAGGTGTCCACATAAAGTGTATATGATTAGAATAAACACTCCGGACTTTAGTACTGATAGTGTGTGTGATAGTGTGTGTGTGTTTCTACCTCTTTTGTGCAGCCTGTAATTGGACTTGCAGCTGCTCTTTCTGCTGCGTTTCGATTCTCAGCGAGTGTAGGAGCTGACTCACTGTCTGCTCCTCTGACTCCAGCCTGGACCCAGCCATGTCGAATTTAATCCTGCACACACAAACACAAACACAGTTTAACCATATCCTCTGACCTTCATCATTTCTTTAATTCCCATGTATCTGTATATAAAACTGAATGTGGACGGAGGAGTGTCACTGTTTTACTGTTTAACTGGTGTGTGTGTGTGTGTGTGTGTGTGTGTGTGTGTGTGTCTGGGGGGGGGGGGGGGTAAAACAGTTGTAAATGCAACCTACATGCTCGATGCAGAAGGGTCTTTCTGAGGAGGCAAATCTCTGGTCACGTTCATCTCACCCTCCTACAAAACATACAGTTATTAAACGTGTCTTAACAAATCTACAGGATGTAATAGGGGCTGCACGATAAATTGTTGCTCTGAAGTATCGTGATATAAAGAGGAGTCAAAAGTGTGAAAACACATCGTCTTTTTAATGGTTTTTGAGACGCATGTTCCCTCTGTTTCTATGGAACAAACTCGGTAAAAGGCACAAACACGCAAGAATTGGAAAGAGACTGGAAGAAAGTTCTGGAGTCCAAATCTACATTTTTGGATCTAACAGAAGTACTTGTGTAAGATTAGACTCCATCACCCCTCACAGTCAAACATGGAGGTGTGAGACATCCGGAAAGGGAAAGAAATACTAAACCAACATGGCAACCGTTCCAGCCCAATTTAATCCCGTCTAGACTGCGGCTCATTGGAACCGACTTCACCATACGACAAGACGATGAGACGTCTGGAATATCGTCTGGAGTATCGTCTGGAGTATCGTCTGGAGTATCGTCTGGAGTGAGATCTACTATGGAAGGACCTGCTCAGTATTAAAGCATTAGTAAAAGTATTTCAGCTGAATGTTTGGAGAAACAAACCGTCCGGATGCTGAAAGTGTGTACAGCTGTTCTTCATTCTAAAGGAGGATTTCTCAGTAAAAAAGTGGAACATCTGGATATTTGCTTGGTCAAAGTAAATCTTTATACCGTTTCATTACCAAATTTGTTGCAGAGATACAAAAGGAAAATGTCTCTCAAAAACCATCGAAGACTAGGAGTTTCGGAAACTTTCATCGTCAAAAAACTCAAACCCAATTGGGTTCTCTGGAACCGCAAATCCCAATTGGCTCACATTTTTTTCAGAAATGAGTTCTGATTGGCTGCCAGTTTTAAATAGCTTTCAGTTGATACTTTTGCAACTGACGGCATTATGTAATATATTACAATAAAATCTTTACCAGGTGTCAATAGACAGTCTCAAAAGTATATGTACAGTGTCCTCAACAAAAAATATTGGCACCCTTGTTAAATAGACAAAAAGGCTGAATTTTTTGTTAAACTTTTTTGTTTGAAAATTCTTAAGAAATACACAACAAAATTATCTTTAAGATTCCCAATAAATGACACAATTACTGGTACCTCTACATTATGAGTAAATTCCCATAGATATTATATTAATTTTATTAGTACACACGGGTCACTAGAAGAAGGAGATCGTTTAATCAAGGCTCCGTGTTTCAGAAGGGGCATAAACATGAGGAACATATTAGTTCCTTTATCATCAATCACACGGGGTAAAACACGACGATTCACAGCTTTCCCTGCTCATATTCACTGGGGGTGCCAATATTAATGGAGGTCAGTGTATGTTTGGTTTTGTCACATATTGGCATGATTTCTCTCGTCGTGAAGCTCTAACGCATACGAGAACCATTTCACGTGAAGGTACGAAGGTGTTTCATGTGTGCGTGTCCTCACTGCAATGCGAATCTCGATGAAGGAATCTTCCGGAGACGCCTGGTTCATCTTCAGCTGCAGTTCAGAGTTTAGAGCTACCAGGTCACTTTTCTCAGCCTGCAGACGCACGATTTGACTCATTAACGCCTCCAGCTTGACCTGCAGACCTCCACCTTCACCCTGGAGAACATCAGACTCATAAATCTCTAGGTAACAACAGACTTTAAAGCAGCACACTGATCAAAATGTTGGGTTTTGAGTGAAGCAGATTTCAAAATATTAACTTTTACAGCAGCTTCAGCACATCAGCTTCATTCCACATTTCACATGTTCAACAGTGAGCTGTATCATCCGAATTTCCTAAAGATTGCATCCACACTTCCTCTTTTTCCAGTGACTGTCTGATATTGACTGCAGAGGTCACCGTAAATCTACAACGCTGTGCATTATTAGCACGACAACCATGGTTGCTAGTTAACCCTATTTTATCATTTTGCTAAGAAATTAAATAAAATGCACTCATTGTGAGAAAATATGGGATTCTTTGGATCCAATGTTGGGAAGATTAGATTTAGATTAGATCTGAAATTACACCCAATGAAGCATTTAAAGAGGCAAAAAAACATTTATCCACAGAAGCTCTCTGCTAAGCTAGCTAGCCTACACACACCATAATACTGTGTACCAATACAATACAAACCTACAGAGAAATTGATTATAGTCTTATTAGCATTACGCTTGTGGTTTGATCTTGTGGTTTGATCTTGTGGTTTGATCTCGTGGTGTGATCTCGTGGTGTGATCTCGTGGTGTGATCTCGTGGTGTGATCTCGTGGTGTGATCTCGTGGTGTGATCTGGTGGTGTGATCTGGTGGTGTGATCTCGTGGTGTGATCTCGTGGTGTGATCTCGTGGTGTGATCTCGTGCTCGATCCCGTATTCGATCCCGTGTAAACATACTGTTCCTTCACTAAAACCTACTTTTCCAGCCATATATGGTTCTTCCTCAAACTTCAACCACAAACTTGGAGGCATGCAGTTCTACAGGAGGTCTTTAGTTGCTGTAGCGTGAAATTCCATTCACTTGAACTAGGAGACCCAAACTTGTTCCAGCATGAATTTGTGACTTATGTAGTTCCATACATTAGTGACTCAATAAAAGATCCTTAGAAGCCATGATAAAGTATATGTAAGCAGTGATCTCACCTCGGCACCTGAATGCTGTTTCTCCATCTCCTGTACACGCTTCTTCAGCAGCTCGTTCTCGCTTTCCAGAGTTTGGACTCTGTGCTTGGCCTCCTCGAGTCGCTTCTCCAGGAACCCTCTCTCCTCCTTCTGCTTCTCCTTCCAAACAGATAGACCCTCAAACCTCTCCTTCATCGACAGGTTAGTCTGCTTCAGGGCTTCTGTGCACCAGATTCAGATGGGAAGGTCGGTGTGTTACAGTGTGTGTGTGTGTGTGTGTGTGTGTGTGTGTGTGTGTGTGTGTGTGTGTGTGTGTGTTTCTTATGATCCTTCTGAGCAAGTTGGAGATATCAGATCAGTATTACATCTAAACACCAACTGTCTGTGGTGGTCTCTCTTTGGGGAAGTCTGTCTGTAGTGGTCTTTCTGTCTGTGGTGGCTTCTCTGTCAGTCTGTGGTGGCTTCTCTGTCAGTCTGTGGTGGTCTCTCTGTCAGTCTGTGGTGGTCTCTCTGTTGTGGTCTTTCTGTCTCTGATGTTCTCTCTTTCTGTCTGTGGTGGCCTCTCTATCTTCTGTACTTTGTTTGTAGTGGTCTTTCTGTTTGATGGCCTTTCTCTTTGTGGGGATCTCTGTGTCTATGGTGGTCTATGTCATGGTAATCTCTCTGTCTGTCTATGGTGGTCTCTCTGTCTTTTTGTCAGTCTGGTGGTCTTTCTGTCAGTCTGTGGTGGTCTCTCTCTGGTGAAGTCTGTCTATAGTGGTCTCTCTGTTTGATGGTCTTTCTCTCTGTGGTGATCTCTGTCTGTCTACAGTGGTCTCTGTCATGGTAATCGCTCTGTCTACCTATGGTGGTCTCTCTGTTTGTCTTTCTGTCAATCTGTGGTGGCCTCTCTGTCAGTCTGGTGGTCTTTCTGTCTGTCTGTTGATCTCTCTTGTGGTCTCTCTGTCTTTATTAGTCTTTCTGTCAGTCTGTCTGCAGTGGTCTGTCTGTCTGTCTGCAGTGGTCTTTTTGTCTCTGGTGTTCTCTCTACCTTTCTGTGGTGGTTCTTCTTTGTGTAGTGATCTCCTTATACACACCTTTGAGCTCCCGGTTCTCCTTGATGAGGATGTTCATCTGCTGCAGCGTCTCCTCTACATGTGGCTGGCCAGAGCTTTGAGACTGAGCTGGATGAGACAGATCCCCATTCATCATCGGGGAATCTGAGGCCATCTTACTGCCAAAAACACTGAAAATGTGTAAAATAAATAAAATAACACCACACAAAGCAAACCAGGTAAACAAACAAGAATAAACAGGAACCTCGGCTTGTCATGGGGGGAGAGGGGGGGGGACCTGTGGCCTATAACACATACTGCTCTTCTGCTTAACTTTTACTTTCTTTCGTCCTCGGTGTTTTGAAAAACATTACCAGACATGACACATGAGATCATCTCCAGAGGATTGTCAGAACATCTAGATACTGTTCCAAACTTCTCAAACACACACAAACAACACACAACCTTCTCCAGGTGAGACACGACATGTGTGTTATGGGGTGTTGTTTGTGTATCTCTGATCAAAGGCGCGACAGTTGTTGTAACTGGTTACAGATGAAAGCATGCCGCCAGGGGTTTAACAACACACCCGCGCCCGTGTTTAAAACCCATCCCGTGGTCGCTACTCACCCAGATTCACTTCTGTTTACTCCGCGTTCTCTCACTTCTCACTGCGTTTCCTGGTTCCGACGTTTCCTCCGCTTTCTCACTGCACGGGCGCAAAGCGTTTCCACGCCCCCCTGCGTGAACGCCGCAGATCTGCACGCCATCGCGACCGACGTCCCGACGCAGCCCAGACGATCCGCGTGCGATGAAGATCCGCGACGCTTGCCGCGCAGACGCGAACTCCCAGGATCAGCTGAGGGTGACGTCACAGGGCCTCCCCCGTGCCCGCGTCCGGATGAGAGATTCCCAACCAGCGCGCGTGCACGCTCGTGACTTTGCGCTTCGCTCTTTAATTTGCGGCGACACGGGACACGGACAGTATATCCATAATAAAAAATAAATAAAAATTTTAAATGACACTAAATAGTGTGCATTATTCCTGGGTACTTGGTTTTGGGACATGGCCTTTATTTCTATTTGTGCTGCGTATGTACTGTAACCTACAGTCGATCTTCGTTGCAATGTTTTATTTAAACACTAGATGGCACTAAAGTCCCTTTTGTACATTGAACCCTCTTAAGTAGGGCCTTTAATACAATTATTAATACATTTATATAAACTCATAAACGTTCATATGGACTTTATATTATATATTATTATACTTTTAGATGCTTTTATATACATTTATTTAACATTGTATACCGAGTAAGATGTTCTGTGCCTGTTTTATCTGAGTAAACACTAGTAATGTTTGCTACGATTCCAATTTTAATTTAATAAATCGACTATAATAATAATATAAACGCGGTATTTTACTGATTGCCCAGTGAGCAGCTGGTTAAACGTATAAAAAGGTGCCTGTACTGCATTACAGGAGTATTGTGCCTAATGTGGCTACAGGAGAAATGAATCTTTAGAGTCGACTTTGATCCCTGATTCAGAATCGACTCTATTACATAAAAAAATATATAATTATTATATACATGAATTAATCAATTGTATAGCTTTATGTCGCCTAAACGTGCAATCCTTTATCCCTAATATAAAATATATTTCTCAGAAATCTTTACCTACAGTTAATTAGGCCAAAATGTTTTCCCCAATTTAATTATGTGAGTAATACGAGGTCACGTGATCGTGCAATCAATTAAGTCTAATATGCGATTAATTAAATATGGTCTAACTTTTTTAGTCATATGGAAGTGTCTACACAAACACAGGGTCGTCCACGTGTGAAACACGTGCGTTTGGAAAAACGTGAGTCACGTTTCTGTAATGCGCAGAAACCCTGGATCAGAATTTGAGCGAGATGATTCGTGTAGTATCTTCTGAGGAAAAAGTTATTTCGTTGTGAAGAGCAGATGGAAATGAGGTTTCAGAAAGAACCCTGGTGTTGAACATGAGGAAATCCGTGAATTAAATCAGAATTAGAGAAGAATTTTGGCTCCAGGGAACAAAATCTTTTCCAGTTAATTTCTTTAACGAGTAGCTGTGGACCTGTTGGTATGTGTGTGTGTGTGTGTGTGTGTGTGTGTGTGTGTGTGTGTGTGTGTGTGTGGAGGGGGGTTTGCTCAGGAATGAAGCGTCTGATGCGCAGAAAAGGAGAAAAAAAAGCCTCTGGGGGTCTGGTTCTTATTGGCTAGAGAAAAACTTCATGAGTATCTGATTGGTTCCACACTGGATTCCTGGGGTTTGATGGACAGCAGAAGACGAGAGAAGGTCTTACAGGGCTGGATTTAGGAGACTCGTTCCATCAGGGTTGCGCATCGTTGAGTTTGTGGATGTTTGTTGTGAACTTCTGGATCAGTCCTAGATGGAGTCAGAAGTCGTGTAGTGGGTTGAAAGCTTCTCCACACACACACACACACACACACACACACACACACACACACACACACACACACACACACACACACACACACACACACACACCTGTGCGTTATCAGTTAGATCAGAGGAAGATGCTCCTTCCTGCGCTCCTGGCCGTCTGGACTTCCCTGGAGCTCAGTTTGGGTTGCCAGCTCCCCACCCAGTGGAGACCCCTGAGCGAGGCTTGTCGCGCAGAGCTCGCTGAGATCATCGTGTACGCCAAGGTGCTGGTTCTTCACCCCGAGCCGCATCACGCGCTTGGTTACGCCGCCGGTCACCCGTACGAGTACGAGCGCGCTGATGTGGACGCGCTGCTCTACACAGCGGAGGTGGAGATGTTGTGTGACCAGGCGTGGGGCAGCATGCTGGAGGTCCCCACAGGCTCGCGCCTCAACGTCACCGGCCTCGGATACCTGTCGTGCCAGTCGCACGCGGTGATGGAGAACTACTCCTACATTTTCTTCCTCAGGTCAGTTCAGGTGTGTGTGTGTGTGTGTGTGTGTGTGTGTGTGTGTGTGTGTGTGTGTGTGTGTAATGCATGACTGGAGAGATAAAAGTAAGTTGGGGGTCAAGAGGTCATTCTATAAAATGTAACCTATATCACCAGAGGTATTCCAGGAGAACGTTTGGAAGAAGTACTGATTCAGATTTTCTTCAAATGAAGGACTGAATGGGAACAGCTTTATTTCTGCTTTGTAAGCAATTTATTAGGTTAGGGTCACCTTGGATCTGGAGCTTATCCCAGGAACACTGGATGTGATGGAGCTCCAGTCACACCTGGAGCAATTTATAAAGGTTTTTGTGGAATAGGATGAAACTGGAGTTTGTTCAGGAAGCCCACACAGACAGTAATAAAAAGCTCCCGAACCAGGAATCCTGGAGCTATGAGAATTTTGCTTCCTTACCTTTTGTTCATGCTCTCGTGTGTGTGTGTGTGTGTGTGTGTGTGTGTGTGTGTGTGTGTGTGTGTGTGTGTGTGTGTGTGTGTGTGTGTGTGTGTGTGGCTATGCTCTTATAAACTAGGATGGATGAAAATTATAACCTCCTCCCCCACGGAGTTAACTACCAAGACGCCATCTTCCCCGACACCCAAGAGAACCGCCGCATGTTCTCCAGCCTGTTCCAGTTCTCCAACTGCTCCAGCATACACACATTCCACAGCTTCAGTCCTGATTGGGAGCACCAGGAGGATCACAGGGTAAGACTTTCTCTCTCTGTCCATCTCTCAAAATCTCTTTTAAAGGCTTCTCAAAAGGAGGTCTCTTAGTGATTAAGAGCGTCAGACTTAAACTCGGTTCACACCTTTCTGGCCGCAAGATTCAGACGTGTCTTAAACAGACTCTTTACACTTTCATACACACAAAAACACACAATGTTCTTGCTGGTCAAGGAGTCCCATTTGAATGATGTGCAGAAATTTTATTCATTTCTTCTTCTTTTTCTTCTTTCGGCTTCTACCATTAGGGGGCGCCACAGCGGATCATCCGTCTCCATACCCCCCTGTCCACTACATCTGCCTCTTTCACCCCCACCACCTGCATGTCTTCCTTCACCACATCCATAAACCTCCTCCTTGGGCTTCCTCTTTTCCTCCTACCTGGTGTCTCCATCCTCAGCATTCTCCTACTGATATACCCCATGTCCCTCCTCTGCACATGTCCAAACCATCTCAATCTCATCTCCCTCACCTTGTCTTCAAAACGTCCTACATGGGCTGTCCCTCTAATAAACTTATTTCTAATTCTTTCCATCGTCGTCACTCCCAACAA
>NC_139597.1:2582774-2612774 GCF_946808225.1 Silurus aristotelis | reverse complement strand
CATGATATAGCTCTATGTGTGTGTGTGTGTGTGTGTGTGTGTGTGTGTGTGTGTGTGTGTGTGTGTGTGTGTGTGTGTTTACAGTTATGCAGTGCACTTATTGCACTGCATAACTGTTACTGGCAACAACTGAACAACTTGCCTCCAGTTATAACAGGCCCGAACCTGCTCAGGATGTTGAGTGAGTTGAGTGATCATTAGCGTTTACGTCTGGTCATTACATGAGTCGAGAGTCTGGAGTGTATTGTTTTAAGAGCTCTACATGTTTTCCTGCTGTCTGATTAAATGGTGCTGACACACTTTTTTCTGCTGTGGATCCTCTCACTATCTGGATTCCCCTAAAACAATTTTACATTTATAGCAAAAAACATCTGCTGGAATCATAAAGACTCATCCCAGACTTTATATACCATAAAATTTGTATGTGCACTTTTTTAAACATACTGTTCCACATTTCTCGGAAATGGATTAATTTTTGTGGAGATTTGTGCTCATTCGTACACAAGGGTGTCAGTAAAGTCAGGTACGGATGCAGGTGAGGTGAGGAGACCTGGGGTGCAGTTAGCGTTCAACGTTCATCACCTTCAATAGGGTTGTGGTGAGAAAACTATAGCCGGAGATCTTCCACTCCAACCCATGTAAAGCTTATCTTCATGGAGCAGGTTTTTGGGTCTCCTGGTTCAAGTGAAGGGAATATTTCAAGCCAGAACTTTTTAGGTTCTTAGGTTTCCCAATACTTTTGTCGATATAGAATATTGCGGTCATACTGAACACTCTTTCAAACATTTCGCATCACACTATCCGTCATCGCCAAAAAGAGAATGGGTTTCCCTTGAGTTCGAGTCTGGTTCCTTGTAAGATTTCTTGCTGTCTCGGGGAGTTCTTCACTTCAATGCAATGCAGATGATGCAGCGAGCAAGTGGTGATCATGGTGAGTCAAAACTCCCTGAGATGGCGTGAGGAAGAAACCTTTGAGAGGAACCTCATCCTCATTCATAGTGGATCTGAATGTCTATTGTTCAACGTGATGTAGAACTGATATCATCTACTGATATAAATAATGTTATTTGAACTACTGAACTACTGATAAACCCCAAAGCATAAGCTGCTATATCCAGGAAATCTTTCCTATGGTAGAAAACCATTGACTCCTTCTATAAATAATAATAACACATCCGTCTCCTCACAGAAAACGACAGCGTGTCAATGCTTATACGTATTTTAGCATATATTTCTGTATTGCAGTGGACATAACATTCCCAGGACATTATTATTATTACCCTGTTATTTGAAGCTTCTTCTGCTTGGTCATTTCAAGCTTCTTGAAGATCAAGATTATCTCTGGAGAGTTGATTATCCGTATAAACGGATAATAATTCTTCTTATTCTTCTTCTCTTCTAAGCATGCAGGCACGATGAATTTAAAACAGATTTAAATCCACAATTTCTGTTACTATTTCAGGAGGTCTGGGAATTAATTTTAACCAGATGTTTAGCCATAAAATATAAAAAAAAAAATCACTAATATGTAAAATATTTTACACAGGAAGTCAAAATTATATGCCTATTACACCTATATGGTCAAGTAAAGTATTGGGACCGATGATTTTTCCGCCCTACATGGTTGTTCAAAAAGTTTTGAGATGCTCTGTTTACAAAAAAGTACTTTATTTATCTATGTTTACACACAATCGCCTTTTGAAATAGTCCTCTTGCACAGCCACTTCTGGAATGTGTCCTAGAAGTCTTTTTTTCGAAGTGCATCAAGCACCTTAAGTGATTTGTGCTGGATCTCCACAACGGCGTCAGAACGGCGACCTTAAAGCCGGATCATCATCTTCAGGAAAGAGGGCGAAGACCGCAGTACCCGAATCTGGCCAGCAGGGTGATCATCGAAGTGAAATCATCTCTGACAATCCTCATGCACAAGTTGCCTAATAGTTTCGGGATTTTCGGGGGTTGAGCTTGTTTAAGATCTTCCTGATCTCTCATCGTCTTCCAGCAATGTTTCAGCCTCACCATATGTCAAATGTATGTCATGTCAAACATCTCTGTGTCAGATTTGCCCAGTTTCATGCACATTTTCACGTTTGCTGGCCGTGATGAAATCACAGTTACACACATACAAACAGAGGCACATATAAACATATGTACAACCACAGTGCCTTAAACACACACTCTTGTCTCAGAAAGAGGGTGAAAGTAATCAAGAGATCAGCTGGGCATTTAGTCAGGAGACTCAGGGACTCAAGAGCAGCTGGAACATAACACAAGTCAAGGCCACGTGTGCAACTACACACACACACACACACCAAGCTGTTTTACAGAGGTTACGAGTCGGATTAATGCCCAGTGGGGTGACAGAAAGATGTTCTACAATATCCTGACACTAATCCGCTTGATCTTAAAAAGAACACGACGGCGTTTCTTTATCCTAATCTACATCACATCTGTACACAGGCCTGATATCCACAGAGTGCAATCCTGAGCGAGAAACTCTCCGAGAGCTATTTGTAGACGCTAGATCATTTGTCCTTTCGTAGATCCGACTTCTACAGCGATATTGTCGCGTGACGTTCTATAAAATGTCGCGCCAGGAATAATTTGAGGAACCATAAACCTTGTTTTTATTGATTTTATTGATCATATACAGGCAGTTGTTGAATTTCCCTCAGTATACATTTCAAATACATGGTGAAATAATACACATACTCACATAACACACATATTTACTACCTTTAGTAGTATTCGAGTGTCTTTATTTTGTGTCTGAGTAGGAATGTAATAATGGACAAAGGGATTGCGACACCTGACTTTTCCATTGTCATTGCCATTGTAAAGTATGTGGTGACATGAAACGTTCCCTTCACTTGAACTAGGAGACCCAAACCTGCTCCAGCATGACAGTGCTCCTGTGCACAAAGCCTGCTCCAAGTAGATTTGATGTACATGGATTAGAAGTGTGTAGAAGATCTCCTGCTGTAGAGTTCTGACCTCAACCCTATTAAACATGATGAATTGGAACGCTGACTGCACCCCAGGCCTCCTCACCTTCTCACCTACATCACTACCTGACTTTACTAACACCCTTGTGGCTGAATAAGTGGCACGAAATCCAGTGGAACATCTTCCCAGAAGAGTGGTGGTTATTATACCAGCAAATGGGGACTAAATGTGGAATGGAATGTTCAAAAAGATGTATATAACCAATTGTATTCTTAGGTGTCCACAATCTTTTGCCTATCTAGTGTAGCTGTATTGCCTTGGTCCTGGAAAAACATTACTGACCCCATGGCTGACCCCTTACCCCTCCGAGCTGTGATCTGAAGGAAGAGCAGAAAATTTTTGACTCTACTAGACAGAAGAATTTAGATTTACAGCCTAATGAAAGAAATGCCTTCGAGCCTTAAGAATAAATGGTTCCTTCCTGCCCCAGTCTCTGCTCTTAATGTGTGTGACAACACTGACGTCATAAAACTACCCTGTGTTCCCTTTGCACCCGTTCACATAGCGGGAAGATGTGATTGTAGGAAAAACTGTGAGTGATGCATCACTGCCCTGTCAGTTACCCTGTCAGGGGTAGTGGGGTAACATGTTTGTGTTGTTCTGTTCAGGCATGTGGAGGTTAGAGGTCATGTCCTGAAGAGACACGAGGTTATGCTAACAGGTGTTCTTACTCTTAAACAGATGGCGCTTTTGGGAAAACAGTCATCCGGACTGTTGCAAAATGATTAGCACACACACACACACACACACACACACACACACACACACACACACACACACACACACACACACACATACACACACACACAAACACACAAACACACACACACACACACACAAAACTGGGTGGCGTGATTTGATCTTCTGTTACCCAAAAGTTGTTTATTGTATACTTTATTCAAGAATGAGTTTTTATCCATTTATAGCTACATTAAATGTTGTGGAATTTCCATTGACAGCATTTGGCAGCCATCCTTATCCTTATCCAACTAACAATGGACTAATTACATTTACTGAGCAGTTGATTGTTCAAGGCCTTGCTCAAAGGCCCAACAGATTTGGTGGTACTGGGATTTGACCTCATGACCTTCTGATCAAAAGTCCAACTTCTTAACCAGTGAGCTACCATTTCCACACAAAAAGGGAACCTGTTCTCATCTACACTTATATTCATGACTAGAGAGACCTTTAATGATCTTATACAAATGAGCAGTTGAGGCACAACAGTGACGGTGCTGGGATTTGAACTCCCAACCCTCTGATCAGAAGTCCAACACTGAGCTATCACTCCCACACAAAAAAGAAAAACCCGTCCTTATCTATGGACAGAGTTGAGGGATACGAGCCTTGCTGTGGCCGCTTGGTGGTGCTGGGATTTGAACCAATGACCTTCTGATCAGAAGTCCAATACCTTAACTACTGAGCTACTACTTCTCTGGAAAGCAGCTCTGAAGTTAAAACAGAAGAAAAACCCAAAAGTTAATGAAAAACCAGAAGGCCCTAAATCTGTCCTCAAGACTGGAACTGGAGACTTCTTCCATTAATGTTCATTAAACTTCACTATATCACAGAATAGCATCTGTTTAGTTTGTTCTACTGTAGAACTGATGATAGATATTAGAACCAACATGTTCACCTGACAGGACTACTTCAGATCTCACACGAAGGGGTGTGTCTGTGTGTGTGTGTGTGTGTGTGTGTGTGTGTGTGTGTGTGTGTGTGTGTGTGTGTGAAAACAGGTGGAGGTGATTATCCATGCGAGGAAAGAACAGAGATAATGAATGCTTTTGTGTAGTTCAGATGAAGCTTCCTGTGGGAAACGACTTGTTTGACGCAGCTAAAAAGAGTCGCTCTTTCAGCACAATACCACAACACACAGCAGCGACTCACAGCACTCTGACACACACACACACACACCACACACACACACACACACACACACACACACTGTGCTGTGGAGAAGAAGAACGGTTACTCTAGTATAAATTCGCACTCACCCTTATCAGAAAGATGAGCTGTTACAGAGTTTCTTTGCATTGCGCCTCGTAGGGTGAGACTACTGTAAGAAGATGTTTATTAGCATTTATGGAAGGAGTCTCCAGTTTCAGCGCTTCAGCTGTAGCTGCGGGTTTCTTTGCAATTGAAGGCTTTCGATATTCCTTTGGTGACTTTTACATTTCCAGAGCAACTTATCTGATTTATAAAAAACTGAGCAGGAGGTCTTGCACAGGAGCCCAGCAGTGGCAGTATGGTGGTGCTGGGATTTGAACTCATAGCCTTTTGATCAGAAGTCCAACA
The DNA here is from genome assembly GCF_946808225.1 of Silurus aristotelis. Lineage (NCBI taxonomy): Eukaryota > Metazoa > Chordata > Actinopteri > Siluriformes > Siluridae > Silurus > Silurus aristotelis. The sequence continues at coordinate 2,607,470 of NC_139597.1, read as the reverse complement.
TTTTAACCAATGAACTACATCTTTCACTGGTGTTGTGACATGCTGCTGTAGGAACATAATCAGGTTATGGATGGTAACAGAAACTCCACACTGGCTCATTGTTCTTTTTCGTATAAGTGTCTATACGCTTTTTCATTTGTCTGTTGTGATGAAGATCACAATAAATATCACATTACCACAAGAATCTTTCCAGCTGTAGAAACGTGGATTAATAAGAAGAACTCTGATTCAGATCAGCATCATTATTCCAGCTCCAAATCTCATTACAACAAACCAAATCTATAATCAATTATAATCAATTAATTAGTGAATTATAGATTAATTGATCCCTTTAGTTATTTATTTTATTCACCTTCATCCATTTATTTGTTTATTTATTTATTCTTTTATTCTTACTTACTAATTAATTTATCCATTGATTGATTGATTTCTTTCTTACATATGAACATTACAATGCTTTATTCCTTTCGATTTGGAAATATATATAAAACATTTTTTATTATTGTTTTGCACCAAGAAACAATTACATTGGCCCCTCCCAATGGCTCCGCCCTCCAACCACAATGCTCCACCCCCATACCATACAAATCAACCTTTATGGAAACAACCTTCCATAAAAAAAAATGTAAACACATTCAACAATTATTGCCTGAAATTCCTCGTCCAATTTACACTAAACAGCCGTTTCTGTTTTTAGCATTTATTTTAATTTTTTCTACTTTACTATGCTAATATTTCGTTGCTGAAATGTGCTATTGCGCTCGTGACCTCGGAGCGACGGGAAACCAGTTTACAAAACATAGACTAATTAATAGCACACCTTTATGTTTTACTTTCTTTTTCTTATCCTCTTTTTTATTTTTTACACTACTGGCCCCTGATGGCTTTCACCTTTTTTAACACTTTTATTCCAGTTAAACATCGACAACATTCCCTGCCAGATAATCGGAAGTAACCAAAATACATTAAAATAGCAAAATAATGCTATAATAATAATAATAATAATAATAATAATAATAATAATAATAATAATAACAATACTCTTGTTTGATCAGGGGCGAGGGTGAGTTCGGTGGTTGGACAGTGGGTGCTCACTGGCGCCCCCCTGCTGGTTGCACACTAGGCGACAATCTAATTTACCTATGCCTCGAAATAGTGCCTCACAATAAAAAGTAATGATGATGAAACGTGAACCTTTCTCTATTTGAACATAACAAAATTAATGGCACCCTAAAAGATGCTCGGGTGCAATAATGGGAGTTTGATTTATAATTGCTCCACCGTTCCAGAGAGAGAGAGAGAGAGAGAGAGAGAGAGAGAGGGAGAGAGTCCCTTGTTGCTATTGAAACCTTATTTGCGACGACTCCACCCTCGTTCGGTTTGGCTCCCTTCTCTGCTTGAGATTGAGCAGTCTTGGCTCAGTCGCTATGTTTTCTGTCTTTTTCAAAAAACAGCCATTTGTGCCTTCCTCGTCCTCCTTCCTGTTTCTCTTTCCCTCCGTCTGTTCCAGGGTCCTGTGGGTGCTTCAGTTGTGTTTTCATCACAGCTTGGACCACTGAACATAACAGGCTGTGTTTGGCCTGGGAAATGGCCTGGAAAGTGCACGCGCACACACACACACAGACACACACACACACACACACACACATACACGCACACACACACACACAGTGGGAGGAGACGATGATTCATTAAGAAAAATAAGTAATTGGGTGTTTGTCGAGCGCAGGCTGTGACAAAAACATGACCACCAGAAGCGTGTTTGCGTATTCTGACCAGCTGTCTAGCCTCGGGAGCTGTAGAGTCATGTCCAAAATTATTGGCACCCTCCGAGAGAATGGGGATAAAGATGAGGGTATAAAAAGCAAACAATGCCCCAAAATCTTTTCTAACGTACGTCTGGAGAAAATAATCAACTCGAAACTGGAAAGTGTGCATTTGTTTATTTGTCCATTTGCTTTTCACTCGTTCACACGGCATTTGGGTACGTCGCTAAGCCAGAAGTCACCCACAGAGACCTGTTGCTGTTTGTTGTTGAAGCAGCAGGTCTTCTGTTTAAACAGCAGAAACACTGCTCCAGCAGGTGGCTGTTTCCTCTAAGGCCATCTTTTTCTCTTTCCTCGCTCCCGTCCTCACTCACCTCTTCTGCTCATGTCCTCTTTTTATATGCAAGAAAAACTCAAATGATCATCCATGAATGTGACCAAGCACAAAATTTTTACTTATTTTTAAACCTTTATAACCACTTTGTCTCTGAAAAGCTGCTTTGAGATGATGGAGATGATGATGAGGAGTAAAATGCTACACAAATAGAAATTAATCCAATTGAAAATGGATATGGTCCTCAGGAAGATGGGAATAGGACACAGATTTGGTTGTGGATTTCAGTTTTGCTGGGTCCAAATAAGACGGTTAGACATGGCGGTACAGTGGGCGCTTTATTTTATAAGTAAGTGTACATATGTGGAATTGGGCAAATGTAATTGTCATTTATATAACTTAGCAGTTGAGGGTTAAGGGCCTTGTTCGAGGGCCCAACAGCTGGATTGTGCTGGGATTTGAACTTATAACCATTTGATCAAAAGAACATTTTACCAACTGAGCTACCACTTCCTACAAGTACCTGTGAAAAGAAAGTAATGAAGCTTTCAGGTCTGCTGATGATCCCATTTCAATGCACTCCAACATGGATTTTAACCATCTCCACTTTCATCTCTATCTTTTTCTCTCCCAGTTGCTGTGTTCGTCCGTGCAGCAGGTGCTGTTTGAAGAGGAGGAGCGTGCGGGCCATCTGCAGGAGCGCGTCACTGAACTGGAGAAGAAGAACCAGAAGCTGAAGGAACGGGTCGGGAAGCTGAAGCGATCGCTTCGCAAAGAGCGTAAAACGAGCCGCCGTTACGAACGTGATCTTCAGGAGCTCCAGCAGCGTCAGAGCGCCATCAAGAAGACTTCAGAACATCACCTGAACTCCATCGCTCCTCCACACAGGCTGTCACGCCACAAATACACACACACGCTGTGAACACACTCGACACCATCCGGACTTGACACTGCTGGACAGTATTTTCTTTTTCAAGTAGAGTAGAGAGGGTGAAAAACTGCTCACCCTTAGCATTGAAGGAGCGCAAGAGATTTTAGATCGTACGTTTATCCATTTATCTCCAGAGTTGTAGTAGATTTGGAGCGTTTACTGGGACCACTGGATGAGGTGGGAATACACCCAGGACATCAAAGGGCATCATACACACTGTGTTTTTGAAAATTGGGAGAAAACCTGAAGAAAACATACACTATATGGACAATAGATTGTGGACACATGAGCATTAGATGTACTTTTTGAAAATCCAATTCCACATTTAGTCTCCATTTAATGTTATACATGTAATGACCATGTTCCATTCTTCTGTGAAAATCTTCCAATAGATTTTGGAGGGTGTTTGTGGAGATTTGTGCTAATTCAGCCATGTGTTAGTGAAGTCAGGTACTAATGTAGGTGAGGTGAGGAGGCCTGGGGGTCCAGTCGGCGCTCACATTCATCCCGAAGGAGTTAAAACTATGAGATCAGAGCTCTTTAGAAGGCCACTCCAACCCATGTAAAGCAGATCTTCATGGAGCAGGCTTTGTGCACAGGGGTATTGTCATGCTGGAACAGGTTTGGGTTTTCTAGTTCAAGTGAACGGAAAATTGCTCGTGCACCAGAATACGTCCTATACAACTGTGTGCCTTTGACTTTGTGCTAACAGTTTAGCGAAGAACCACATATGGCTGGAAAAATCAGGTGTCCCAATACTTTTGTCCACATAGTGGATGTAATCATAAGAAAAAGGAACCAGGAGGTCTGGGAATTTTACACATTTCCATTCTGTTTATTACCACTTAAAGGAAAAAAAAGATTTTAACAGTGAATAAAAACACAATGTATATATATTATATTTTCTTCTATTTTTTTTTGCTTTGTATTTTCTTTTGTACACCAGCCAACATTTTTTTTTTTATAATTTTAGAAATTATTATTCAATAATAGTAAAAAAAAGAAATTGTAAACAGAAAATTGTAAATATCATCTGCCTTGCTTTCAATCTTCATATTTTTCCGGATGTTTTTATTTTTTTGTCAATGTTAATTTTAAATCATATAAAGATAAAAAAAACAAAAACAAAAAAAAACATGACTCTTAAGGATTTATTTATCCTCATCCTGCTTTTTAAATGTAGTGGAGATTGACCTGACCATAAGATTGGTATCTCCACATTTAGTCTCTATATGCTGTTATTAAAACCCCAGAAAGATGTTTCCCATCCACCAGACACTTATCACCATTATCATCCAAGCAATGGTCAATATTGTTCTCATCAACCAGACACTTATAACTACGTTCCAATCAATCAAACATTGATCACTATTGTTCCTATCAATTATTATTAATCATCATGGTTTGCCGCCAACCAATCACTAATCCCTATTGTTCTTATCAACCAATTTATAGTAAGCATTTTTTGCTGCCAACGAATTATTAATCACTATTGTTATCAATCATTAAGCAGCAATTTTTCCACCAACCAATCGCCAATGTTTTTATAAACTAATAATTAGTCATCTTACATTTGCGGCATTTGGCAGACGCCCTTATCCAGAGCGACTTACAACTGAGCAGGGGAGGGTTTTAGGGCTTTGCTCAAGGGCCCAGCAGCTTGGCAGCTTGGTTTTGGTGGGATTTGAACCTGTGATCTTCTGATCCAAAGCCCAATGCCTTAACCACTGAGCTACCACCCCCATCTTGGTTTGCTGCCAACCAATCACTGATCACCACTGATCACCACTGTTCAAATCTACGACTGTTTCTTAGAAAAAGATTGTAATGTAGGGAGGCCAGATTTAGATTTATTTTTTATACTGAAGATAAACTTAAAACATATTTGCTAATTCTCAATATCTTGCTACATTTGCACCTGCTTACCCAATCAGATTTAATGGCCCTCTATTGTTGCAGTTCTCATTTATGACCACTAGGTGCACCAATGACACTATAGAAGCTAAATTAAGTTACTAGTTCACATATATTAAGTTGATAAAACCCTCAATTAAATATTGGCTTATATCTGTCAAATAGAGGGTCCCTGTTGGTCTAGTGGTTAGGATGCGCCGCTCTCACTGCTGCGGCCCGGGTTCGATCTCTAGATTTAGTGGAGTTTTGTGCTCATTCAGCCACAAGGGTGTTAATAAAATCAGGTGCTGATGTAGGTGAGGTGAGGAGACCTGGGGTGTCAACGTTCACATTCATCATCTACTAAGGGACAAAGTGAGAGCTCTAGATCAGGACACTCAAAACCTTCCACTCTAACCCATGTAAAGCATATTTTCATAGAGTAGGTTTTGTGCACATGTCATACTGAAACAGGTTTGGGTCCCCTAGTTCACATGAAGGGGAAAATGCAATGCTACAGCATCCAAATGCATCCAATACACTTGTGAGCCTCCAAGTTTGTGATGACAGTTTGGGGAAGAACCACATGGCTGGAAAAATTATTTTTGTACAGATCTTCAGAACAAATGTTCTGTTTTACAAATGATATTGCCAATTAAAGCAGTATTCAGTAGCATTAGTTCTGTTTGGGTGGGTCCAAGATTTATATGCAGTATCTATAAAATGATAGACACGAAGTGTCACCGAACACCAACAACTATTCTGGACCAGATTCCTATTTCCTAAATTAGACTTCTCAACACATGAATGCACTTTTTACTAAGACCTAAGCTCCAAATATCTCTGAGCTCTGGCCTCAATCCTATTGAACACCTTCAGGATGAGGACCTGACTTTATGGCTTAATGAACACAAATCTACTGGAACATCTTCTCAGAAGCATGGAGGTTACAGAAAATGTGGACTAAATGGCGAATGGGATGTTTCGAAAAGCACATACACTTTTAAAATGGTTTTTTGCCTTTCCTGCGGTGTGTCCGTGAGAAAGTGTCCAAAAGACAACCATGGAGAAGATTGTTTGAGTATGAGGTTAAGGATTAGCATGAGTGTTTGGCCTCCAGCTGATCCCCTGAAGCCATGTGAGAGATCTCAAAGGCCGTGACCTTTCTGACAGTAGGAGATAATCCTTGAGGTGAAGAGCTCTTAAGAGAATGCTTCAAGTTTGCCAAGGGCTCACAAGGGTACCAGCCATTGTGTGTTTTGTTTGAGCACGTCAATGTGTAACTACTCAAGTGGCTATTTAATAAAAGGTCTGTGAATTTGTCTTCGGCTTCATCTGTGATCTTGGCTGTGTTTTCACCCAGGCCTCTTACCAATCATTCACTGAATTCAGTCCATGATCAACTCCCAATCACCTCACAAGTTTGGAGGTAAATCGGAGCAAACTTGTCTCTTGGATGTTCCACTACAATAAACGTAAAAATAGAGTGCTGTTAAAAAGCATTATCTTAATAAATTATATTACTTTATTTATCCCGATTAATAGTTGATCACTGGAACTATCGGCTTTCAGCAAAATCCATACTGTCCGCTGTTATTACGAAAGCGACCTCTAGAGGCGAATCATTGACACCACATGCAGTTTGTTTTTTACATACGAGACTACGTGCTGCACGGAGAGCGGTATATAATATTTTTAATTTATAAATGATAGAATTAAATTTATGAATGAATATATTCATTTATATGGGGGGAGTGGTGGCTCCAGCGGTTAAGGCGCTGGGTTGCCGATCGGAAGGTCTGGGGTTCAAGCCCCGGTATCGCCAAGCTGCCACTCTTGGGCCCTTGAGCAAGGCCCTTAACCCTCTATGCTCCGGGGGTCCCTAACGAGGGAAATATCAAGGTCCGTGATGTCGGAGTGACGTAGGGCCGCCTTCCCGTGGGCTCACCACCTGCAGGAGGGACCGTAAGGGACGGTGCTGTGAGGATTGGGCAGCAGTCGAAGGCGGGGGCCTGCTTAGACTGCTGCCCCCGCGACCCGAATTATGGATAAGTGGGAGAAAATGAATGAATGAATATATTAATTTATTCTATCTGTCTGTCTGTCTGTCTGTCTGTCTATCTATCGCTTTTAATTCCTAAAGCATGTTTTTTTCTTTTGTGTTTCTTGACTGATACGTGGTTGCAAATTTTTTATTTATTTTTTACTTTTTATTGTAAAATCACTTTGTTAACGGCTCGTAATGAAAGGTGCTACCAAAATGATTCTTCAAAAAATCAAAAATCGGTAATACGAATCCACCGTCGGATTAAAAACACACAATAATCACACAATAATCATTCAGGATTTATTAGAGGAAAAAAAAACAAAAAAAACACATTCATCCCCTGTTTCTTTACAGCATGGTATATAAACTCTTGATATGTGCAGATGATTGTCAAAGGCATTGGATATACAAGCCCCATGTTAACAGAAGGTTCACATCACAGTAACGTTAGTAATTCATATGCCACTCCGGAATAATGATAAGTTTTGTCACATGCATATAGAGTATATAGTTCACATTTCACTGGGCGACTTTGGAGAGGGCAGCCATGAAGATGAGGTGAGAACAAGATCTGCATTGTTAAAACATCTTTTATATTTATATATTTTTATTTGTAGATATATTTATGTATACATTTTTATATATATATTTATATATAATGTATATGTAAGGGCTCTCGGAAGTACGTTAGAGGTTACATGCTTTTTTTTTCGTCGTTGTTTTTAACAAAAATATATAATTTGTGATCATTTCATTCCCTTGTGTGTGTCGGCGGTGCTGCCCGGCTGTCGGCGGATACCATGCTGTCTTTCTTTAGGAAAGATTATTTTCGAAGGGACGATTGTTTTGAATAAACTGCACAGTTTAGAGGGCGGCACAGATGTGTGTCAATCACAGCTTTGAATTTAAAGAGGCAAATCGCGACGCCTGAGTAGGTAAAAAAACATGGAATTGTAATGGAGTGGAACTCGATTCTTTAGGACTATAGAAGTGCAAGGAGTATCACGTGAAAAGAAAACGCCCAGCGTCAATAAGGACTGGGATACTGATACTGTGAAATGGTTTTCGTCCAGTAGGAGCGTGGGTTTTCTAATAAACGTGTGGGGGGGGGGGGGGGGATGAAGAGCAGACAGTCAATACAATTATACATATAAATGTAGATACACAATAATCGCCGTGTGTGTGTTTGTGTGTGTGTGTGTGTGTGTGTGTGTGTGTGTGTGTAAACTGTGACAAGGCCCCACACACACACACACACACACACACACACACACACACACACACACACACTCACGGTTTATCATCAGCACGTGTCAGGATTTGTACTGTACACAATCTATTTACAAGCCTTTGGACCGACAGAGTGATCAAACTCTGGACATAAAACACACAAAAGACCACCATGAACGCAAAATGAAACAAAAAAAACAACAAACAAAAACAACAACACAGATTAGGCATAAGTTCAGATTTCCACATCATCGTCTTCATCATCATCGCTGTCATTATTAACACTTACTGGTGGCTGTGTGTGTGTGTGTGTGTGTGTGTGTGTGTGTGTGAGAGATTTTACTGAACATGACACCATGCAATATTTTCACCCCATAACCATCTATTTCTTGTACATGCTCCAAGTTTGCATTGATTTATTTTATTTAATTTCGTCAGGAGATTTCAGTGTCACGGCTTTTGTCCTAATGCCAGGTCAAATTGTACAAACATAAAATTTGGTATAACTACATTGAAGAAAAAAAAAAAACGACCATTTATTTATATTATATTATATTAATAATTAGTTTTTATATGTAATTACACACATTTTACTCCCATGCCTTTTTTTATTGTCTTACCTTATACCATATCCTTAAAAAAATTGTTTATATGAAAAAAATTAATCTTGAGTTTAGTTAATTTTTATTAAAATCATTATAATAAAGGTTTTCCTAAAACATATTGTTATATAATCTATGTACGAATGCTTTCTTGTTGAAAGATGAACAATTTTAGAAATTCAGTTAAGTCCAAAAGTAATGGGACACCCGACTCGTACGCAACTGTTTCGCAGGAAAATTAAAGCACACAATTGTACAGGATGTCATTTTGGATGCATTAGCAGGAAACTTTCCAGCCCCAGCTTCATGAAAATCTGCTTTCCATGTGTTGGAGTGGAAGATCTCCTGCTATAGCGCTCCAACTCTATTGAACATGAATGTGAACGCTGACTGCACCCCCCCAGGCCTCCTCACATCCTCACCTACATCAGTACCTGACTTTACTAACAGTCTGTCTGGATGAGCACAAATCTCCACAAAATCTAGTGGTAAGGTCGCACATGAAACGTATGTGCAGGTGTCCATAAACTTTTGGCCTAACAGGGTGTGGTTTCTCACTCTGGAATTAAGCAACGGTGTCGGGTCTCGTCTCACCATCCAATCAGATTACATAATTTGTTTTTTTGTGTGTGTGTGTGTGTGTGTGCGTGTGTGTGTGTGTGTGTGTGTGTGTGTGTGTGTGTGGGGGGGGGGGAGTCTTTTAACAAATCACACAGTCTTTAAAACACCACAGCCATGACATGCAAATCAATTACCTCATATAAACAAAGACTGTGAGAGAGAGACACACACACACACACACACACACAAATACCAGTGCACAGAAAACAAACAATAAAAACTCTCTTCATTGGATTCTAATCTCCGGCTTCTATCAGGGTTTCGGGGGGTAACGTTAAACATTTTCAATAACACAGACGTACGGAAACTTCTCAGAATCTCAAACACATTTAACACGAAATGACAAAATGGTATACACTGAGAAACGACAAACCTTCAACTGACTGCATGTACATTTCGGACAAAAAGAACGAAGTAAAACAACTAGCAGGGAAGCTGCATGGCGGTTCTGATGGCACTTAGGAGGATCTGACAAACCCCTTTACCTTTCTCTAAACACTAACACTAACACTAACACTAACACACACACACACACACACTGTAAAGGCTGCAGCAGACGACCAGAGACACTCCGAAGCGTTTACAGTCAGAGACTCCTTTGTCTCTGAATAACCGCAAATAAGTGTATTAAAGCCCTTAAAACCATTCATTTCACCCCGTCTGGATTTGTTAACTTTTTTTTTTTTAACTAGAAACATGTCTGATTTATATTTTTTACCACACACTCTGTGGTAAAATTGTGACAAATGTCCATATGTAAGCGTATTAGTGCTGTCCCCCATCTAACCTTCATATTTCCTGGGATAAATACATTATATGGCCAAAAGTACTTGGACACCTGACTTTTTTCAACCATTTGTGGTAGCGTTAAATTTTTTTTCTTCACTTGAGCAAAGAGATTTGATTGTTTCAGCAATACCCCTGTGAACAAAGCCAGCTACAGGAAGATATGCTTAATATGGGTTGGCGTGGAAGATCTCCTGCTATAGAGCTCTAAACCTCAACCCTTTTGTACTATAACTTCAAATGGGAACTTCACATGGGAATCCTGCACTTTGGGTGTCCACAAACCTTTGGCCGTGTGTAATATTTATGCTAGAAAATTTTCTACTGCGACTTTTGAAGCGTTTTAAAAGTTCGTCAATCAATCGCATCACACTTTTTTTAAAATTTTTTTTACGTTTTTACCTCAGAAATAACTTGCCGTTGTTTTAAGATCCAGCTACTATTCGGATATTTGTACTATGGTGAGTTTTGAGTTTACATTCCACCATTTCGGACGTTTGGATCATTAGGAATGTTTGTTAAAAGTGCGTCCTTTGCTGTTTTTTGTCCGTTTTTTTTGCAAATCTCTTTCAGTGCGATCTTTTTGACAGATTTTTTCCTAGCTAAAACATAGCTGTAATTACTTATAACTATAATTAACCTAAAATATTAACAAGTGCGTAAATGAGAACATAAATAAAAAGCGTTTAGTTGACATAAAGAAAGGGCAGCCCTAGAACGGTGGACGATGAAACACAGGACGGATCCCTAATAGTAACAACTTCTAACAAGCGTTCTATTGTGGCTAAGGGGTGAAACCAACCCGAGACGTGGAAGAATTTAAATATGGTCATGATGGTGTCCAGTGCAACTGTGGAATTCCCTGAGAACTCGTACACTGGGTGCGACACAACGATGCCATGGCTTTTTAGGGGGATTTAGTACGTGTGTGTTTTTGCGTAAACGTGAGATCGAAAGACTAAGAAAAAGTGTATAACAGAGCTACCATCGTTAATCATCACTGCTTGTGTGTGTGTGTGTGTGTGTGTGTCTTTGTGAGAAAAACACAATAGAAAAATCATATCAAAGGCAAATATTTGGATGAATGTTGTGATGCGGTAATAAATTCTATACTCTCAAATCGAACACTGCAGGACTAGTCATGTGCAAACACGTACAACTGGGAGCCAGATTAACAGTTTCGAAACAGTCAAACAAGATTTATAAAGCACTTCTGCAGGTCTGCGAGACGGATCATAGAAAACCAGAGAACGACCAGAAACTCTAGAAATAAAACGGCAAAAATAATTATAAATCTCATCGATTCAAACACAGCTTATACAGTAGGAAGTGCCAGAAGTGTGAGAGAAAGAGAGGCAAGAAGAAAGGAAAAAAAGAGAGAGAGAGCGAGAGAGAAAGAGAGAGAGAGAGAGAGAATATATGGGGAAGAGCTTAGAGATATTAGAGACAACTATTTAACATTGGTTCTGCCGGAAGGTGCTCGAGGCAGACATGCTTCAACGTCCGTTCCCTCGCCTCCCTCTGAAGTCCTTAAGTCGTAACCGAAGGATAAAATGGCTGCTGTGTAGCACATTCATAACACAACACACTATTACTCTCATACAACGACTTAAATCTGCACTTGAATCCGCTCTCGTTGGTGAACTCGACCTCTTCATCCTGTCCACGTGGGTCACGCCCAATGATGGCGTGGGGTTCGAGTAGCAGGACGAGTTGGCGGTGTGCAGTAAGTGGCGCGCAGTGTCAGTCTCTCAATGGGTATTTATGGCGACCAGCGGGCGGGTCAGTCGTCTGCCTGTCCTTGAGGCAGGGCGGGGGGCGACCTGAGAGGCGTGGCTTACAGCGCAGTGGCCTCCCAGCTCTCCCCCCGCAGGACCTGGCGTCACTTGGTCCCAGTTAACACAGTGCTCACCGAGGCAACTGCTGAGGGGTGTGGCCTGCAGGGCTCCGCCCCTGGAGCTGGGGACACGGCTGCCGACGCCAATGAACAGGAAGCGTGAGGAGGTGGGGTGCCTGCAAAAGAGCACCGTGCATTAGTGAGTTGGATTGTAGTCATGTTTTCTGTTTCATGTTTCAGAAAGGATATTTATGCTAGACTGGCATGAAAACATTGTTAATTGTTACTTGCACAAAATCAGGATTACCTGACGGACCATTTGCATTTTGTAGAGGTAATAAAGATGCATGCCAGACTAAGTGAAATACTGCATCCTACAAGGCTCTATTTTAGGCCCCCCTTTGTTTTCCTTTAGACTTTCACACCCATGTTGATAAAACATAATTATGCCTATTGTTTTGGCCAGGTTCAGCAGCACGGCTATGTGAAATGACACTGTGTCAAAGATGCAAATGCTCAGAAACGTTCTTCTTCTAAATTCTTCTAAAAGGACATCTTGAAAAATGTTTGTGACCTCAGAACCCCTAATTTAATGCCCTATGCAATTGTGAAATTGAACAACAAGAACAACAAGCTTTACAGTAACTTAAGTTTTCAGAGCTTCTCGACTGAATTGAGTTGTGTGTATTCGTCACTTACAGTCTTTGCGTGTTATAGTGGGAGACTCTGTGGATATGTTGTTGATATGATACTGGTTCAGGTTAGAAGCAGGTTTCTGGATCTGGTTGAGGTTCAACGCCGGGTTCAGGGTTTGGTTCGGTGTTGGTGTCTGCTGCTTTGCCGCATGCGCTCGGTTCTGGGCGCCGCTGTTCGGGTGAGAGCCGTCCATGCTGGCGCCCATACTACTGCCCAGCTGCAGCCTCCTCATGTGCCTCACCACCGCTGTCGCGTTAAAGGCTTGCTGTTACACACAATGGGAACAGGAGAACATCGCTGAGGTGCTGAGCTGCTGTTTACATCTACCATACAGAAGTGGGTCAGGATGTCTGCTCACAAACCCGACTTACCCTCCACTTGCTCTTCGCAAAGTTTTTACGCATTTGGCGGCTGACCGATTCGTGGATGTTCTTGCAGAGAGCCGTGTCTCCAGCAATCCTGGAAAAACAATTCACGTTATTCATTATTCATTTAAAATCCTGATGATTTCTGCACCTAAAAATTAAGAACACACATTGATGACATTTGGGAGCTTTAATGCCTGAGTCCTGGTTGTCGCTGAGCTTTACAGTAACTTAAGTCTGAGAATGAGACTCACCAGGGGTGACGGAGAGCCTGCTCACAGGTGTAGCGCCTTGCCGGGTCTTTTTCCATCAAACTGCTGATGAAATCCTTAGCTGGAGAGAAGACACACAGAAGTGAGAACGCAGCGAGAGAACACAAACGGTTAATTACTTCTGTAGGGACAAAATTGCGTTTATTTCTGGTAGAGGGTCTGGATTTTTGTTTATAAAGCACCATAGAAAAAAAACCCAAAAGTGAATGAGTAACTTTGTAAACTAATGGGATAATCATGCAGTGAGACACTTTCCTGTAAAACCGTGCTTACATTTTTTCACTCTTACTGGCAGACCGCAGGATTACGCACGTGTTGCAGATGCAAGCAAATCAAGAATTAACAGCGAGTTCGAACTAAATCGGATATTTACGTGACTCTCGGTTACGAGCCTATAAATTCCCCTGGTGTGACCGTTTATCTCGCTGTGCCAGGGAGCAACACACAACAACACACTTCTTCTACACAGCAATGTAACACTCTTACCTGAATCGGATATGTCATCCCAGTAAGGGGCGTCAAACTCGTAATCGGCTTTCAGGATCTGCTCGAAGAGTTTGGAGTCGTTCTCGTCATAGAAGGGTGGATATCCACAGAGCCTGAAAGAGAACACGAGAGATCATGAGACAGAGACTGGTTTATTCAGAATGTAAAGTATTATACAGTCACAAATGCTACAGCTTCAAAATATGGACCTGATCTGAAGATACCTAAAGTATTGGTACACCTACATTTTTCAGCCATATGTGGTTCTGGCCCAAACTGTTACCACAAAACTTGAAGCATACAATTGTATAGGACTGCTTTGGTTGCGGGGACATTCAAATGTTCCTTTATTTGAACCCGGTGTATTTATGGCACTATGTGATGTATTTCCCACTAGTAAATGATTTATCCTTGTCGAAATACTTTGTATTTATTGTAAATAATTAGCCTTAGTTTGGAGCAGGAAGTAGACAAGTTGAGGTAAATACAAAAAAAAGAAAAACGTTGTTGTTGTTAGCGTGAATTGTGTAATTCTGTCAGGACATTAGCGGGAAATGTATCATCCCCATCACACATTCATCTCTTTACCTCAGTCTTGTGGCGTAAGCCCACAAGGCAAGAAGGCCCCTGATGAAGTGGATTATGCCGGTGCATAAAGCAAGAATTAATGAAAAAACCCTGCACTTCGAACTTGTTGAAATGCCTTTCCCCCTTGGGTACACAGGCTAACGGTGCCAAAGTGGAGGTATAGATGCTAATTTTCTGCCTGATTGCAACCTGATTAGCTTCGTGTTTTCATGTCTTGACATCAGGATTGCTATGCATGTACTTGGCGAATTAGCGCCGGTTTTGCCCGGTTGCTAATGCAATGTTCATGCATGAGAGGAGGCCAATCGGGCGTGAGAGAGCGTCTCAGAGCGAACCTGATTGGCCAGGGATCGGCACTGATGCGCTGGTTAATGGAGGAGGCAATTAAACACACACACGGACACAAAGTCTCTTGCAAAAGTATTTGAACAGCAAGTTTTGAGATCACAGAATGAATATGATATGATAGATGTTTAACCTTCTTGATGAAAATATCACCTAGCAGATCAATGTATTAGATCAGACAGTATTAAAGGAAATAGGCTATATATTTGGGTGCATGCACAGATCTGTTTCTTCTCCGTTTCTTTCATTTAATTCAAAATGTCTTGCTTTTCTCCCATAGACATCTCTCTGGACTTAATGTTGGTTTAACTACGCACACAGTCTTTACAGGAGAAACCTAAGGCTTAAATGAAGAGTACAGATTCAAAGCTTTTCAAAGCACCACACACCTGAGACAAAAATATTTGGGCACCTGTTTTTATTCCATCCATATGTGGTTCTTCACCAGACTTTTAGCACAAAGATGGAGGCACACAATTGTATAGGACGTTTTTGGATGCAGTCGCATGACATTTTCCCTTCACAATGCTCTGATGACTGCACCCAGACATTCTTACCTGTCAGAATGAGCACAAATTTCCACAACATCCAGTAGAACATCTTCCCAGAGTGAAGTGGATAACAGCAAATAGGGACTAAATGTGGAATGCTCAAAAAGTTACATCTTATGGTCAGCTGTCTACAAAACTGTTTTCCAAATATTATATATAAAGTGTTCATGAAGTAAAAAATGTTCCTCGCCTATGGAAATCTAGTATAATGTCAATGGCCGTGCCTTCTTCTAAATGTAATGATCAGGAAATAAAAGTTAAAACTCTGGTCTAGCTTTTGAGCTCAAATCTTCAGTGTACAACACAAAACAAAGGAATGCCTTTTGCTGTTCCAATACTTTTGAAGGTTTCATTTGACATCCAACGTTTGAGGCGCTCTGGGGGTTTTTTCTAAGGAATTTGCACTGCAGGTTGTAGATTAGCACTGCAGGGACAGAAATATCCTTTTGTTTGTTTTTCCTGTTATAAAAGTTAGGACATTTTGTGAGTACGCATCGTCCAGATGTTCGGATAAGCACTACGAATGAAACAAAACAACAAAAACAGACAGGAAAAATAGAAAGTGGTGTGCAGAGTTTAGACGGGAAATGACTACATGTGAGTGTCATACGTCTAAATTTAAAAATCTGTGTTTTTTCTGAGTCAGGCACTGCAACAGCACTGAAACATCTGAGGAAGATAGTGATGGAGAACATCTGTAAGTGATAAGGGTGAGTGTGTGCGTGCAGCACGACTGAATCACTCGAGTCCTTGGATAGAATGAGACAAGAATTGAGAAAACGTAATGTGCATTGAAATATTTGAGTCTGAACTAAAGATGGAAATAAACAGTTTAGAGCTGAAGATTTGCCGCTATCGTAATCTCTCTGGTTTAAAGATCCCAGTCTGAATCCCTGGAGTAGACGTGGTTTTAAATGGACGAGATGGAAAACTGTAGTGTGGTGACTATGAGCTACTGATCGGAAGGTAGTGAGTTCAGATCCCAGTGTTTACGTTTGAAAATCGAGGGAAAAGCCGGGACTTACAGGATGTATGCGATGACTCCGATCGACCAGCAATCCACAGCTTTACTGTATGGCTTCTGGGCGAGCACCTCAGGAGCTGTTAAGAGGAACCAAAAGAGATATAAGGTTACTTAGATCCTACTGCAAATCTGACTAAAAGCATTTATTAATGATTTTGGCGTTTTTAACGTTGACACCAGTTGCTACAGATGTTCATTAGAGTGATTTAATTGCCATATTTTGATTACAGGAGTTTCATTATTAAAAATTCAGACACTGTATCCCTGGTATCTGTTTTGTCCAGAAAGCTAGTTAGATATACCTTCATACATGCTAAACTCTATGTATTCTATGGCACAAGTTATTTGGACACACTTTTTTCCAGTCATATTTGGTTATCTCCAAACTGTCAAGTCAAGTCAAGTTAAGTTTATTTCTATTGCGCTTTTCACAACAGACATTGTCTCAAAGCAGCTTTACAGAAATCAACATTGAAGGTGAATGGTGTGTATTTATCCCTGATGAGCAGCCATGGCGACTGTGGCAAGGAAAAACTCCCTTAAATGTTATGAGGAAGAACCTTGAGAGGAACCAGACTCAAAAGGGGAACCCATCCTCATTTGGGTGACATCAAGAGTGTGATTATAGTCTTTAAACAATACAGAACACTGGAGAGTGAGAACTAACATGAACACTGGAGTGTGTGATTATAAGTGATGTTCTTTCTACAGTCTTATACAGTCATTGTGGTTATAAAACTAGGCGCTACTGAGCAACTCATAAAATAAAATCATCATAGATCCAACACCAGCAACATTGTATAGGATGTCCACGGATGCGGTTGCATGACATTTTCCCTTCACTCGGACTAGGAGACCTGTTCCAGCATGACCAAGCCAGGAGACCTGTTCCAGCATGACCAAGTTCCAGCTTGACCAAGCCAGCTCTATATGCTTTAGATGGGTTGGAGTGTAGATCTCCTGATATAAAGCTCATTTCGGACCTCCTCACATCACCTACATCAGTAACTGATGTAGGTGATGTGAGGAGGTCCGAAATGAACTTCCCAGAAAAGTGGAGGTTATTATAACAGCAAATGGGAACGAAATGTGGAATGGGATGTTTAAAAAGCTCCTTACAATCTTATCCACAGGTGTCCACAAACTTTTGGCCGTAGTGTATTTTCCTCCTGATTTTCTCCCTAATTTAGTCAAAGCCATTTTCCACCACCTTTGACTGCATCTTTTTCCAAACTGCTGTGTGTATAAATGCTGGGCTCGCGATTTTCGTCATTTTTGGTCGTCTAAAACAAAATTTGAAAATCCTACAGATTCCTATAATCCTAGGCTGTAGTCTTTGATTGCTGGTTCGTTTGATCGCTGTTGATCATTTTTTTTCTTCCGATGAAATTCTGCCAGTGTCAGAAGATTTCAGACTCTTTCCTGCAGTGTGACTTCACCATTGAAGCAAGAAACAACGTGAGCGCCGAACCTGATGACATCATTAGCCCAACAACTGAGAACCACCTCGGGGAAAATGTAGAAACGAGTCAAGCGAGCAGTACGGCAAGAAGAGAAACGTATTGAGTAATGAAGGGAAAAGGAGTGTTTGTTTTTATGACGTTTTTATTGTCGAGGCATGTCGTGAGCAGAATTAACGCTACAGATTGCTTTTGTTGCTGCTAGCTACCGTTAGCGATAAAAAAACAAAACGCGGGTCTGAACGTGTCACGGATGGGTGTGTCAGTTTTCGACTGTGGTACAGTCTGACAATTTAGATCCCACAGTGTGACATGGGGATCATTTCATACAGTCTGACGAGCAAAAATCACAGCAAAGGACGATTAAATCTCACACAGTGTGCGGCGTAACATCGGGGGGCGGTGTAACACACTTGGAGAAAATGCCACATGCCCGAGCTTACAGATGCTAATGGCTTATGCTGCTGTGATTAATAGTGGAAATCGAGAAATATTCCTCAATAGTCTTAATTTTTTTTTTATTAGGATTATTCCTCATCATATTACAATATTTCCGCCACAACACTGCTATTGTCACCGACTGTACATCTGTCAGTCCTACTGCTTGCTTCATGACGTGTAGAAATAACTGAAGAGCTCGGACACTTTGCTCTTTTTCCTTCGTTCCTCTCCCTTTTCATTCTTTTCTTGATCAAGAGACAAGCTTTCACAGAGTGCTCGGTCCTGTGATCCACATCCCAGACAGCGTTATTGTGTTTGCTAGAGGAAGAAAGATTGTGCGCTAGAGCACGGGGTCGCTCGAGAAAGCTTTTCCGACTCATCAAAATAAAAAGCACCAAGGCAAACTGTGTTCAGAAAGCTAGACGTCATCGTCCAGATTTTGATGATGCACACAGTACACACAGAGTCTAGTAAGCAATCTATTTTGATCTTTTCTGGGTCTGTTTTTCAGACCTTCAGGAATGCTGAAGACTGGTCTACTCTCTAAACTATTTATTTATAGCTGTAACCTCACATGTACACACACACACACACACACACACACACACACACACACACACACACACACACACACACACACACACACACACACACTATTAGACCGAGATAGAGAAAGATGGGAGGGGAGATCCAGCAAATAGCATGGCAGAAAGATGTAGAGACAGGGAAAGAAAAAAAAAACAATAGACAGATCAGCAAATAAGTTAGCGAGAGATGTCAGGAGAATAGACAGATAGACAGACAGGGAGAAAGAGATTGAGCAAACAGAGTAGTGACAGAGATGGATAAAGAGGGAGACAGGGATAGAAAGATGGAGAGACAGCAAAATATCGAGGGCAAATGAACAACTGACAGAAATTGAGATGACGGAGTGAAAGAGAGACAGACCAACAAATGGATTAAATAGGCAGTAACTAGAAAGACAGGGAGTGGAGAAGAGAAAGACTGAAGAAAAGACAGAGATGGAGAGGAGAGAGAGAGAGAGAGAGAGAGAGAGAGAGAGAGAGAGAGAGAGAGAGAGAGAGAGAGAGAGAGAGAGAGAGAAAGAGCGGGTCACAGAGTAGACCAAACAAGCAAAAGAAGGAAAAGAAAGGGAGATAGTCGGAGAGACATACATAGAGTGGCATACAAAGCAGACAGACAGACAGACAGAGAGAGAGAGAGAGAGAGAGAGAGAGAGAGAGAGAGAGAGAGAGAGAGAGAGAGAAGAGAGAGAGAGAGAGAGAGAGAGAGAGAAGAGAGAGAGAGAGAGAGAGAGAGAGAGAGAGAGAGAGAGAGAGAGAGATGCCAAAGATGTCACAGCCAGAACAGTGAAATCTAAAACACACACATGTAAAAGAAAGTGTAATAGTGTGAGTGTGTGTTACCATTTATAGGAAAGGCACGCAGTCTAGACGTGTTGTGAATACTAAATGCATACTTGTGCACTTGTGTCATCCTAATGCAGTGTCATACTTCATCACACACACATTAAATTCTCATATCCCTCTCTTCCTCCCCTCTCTACTGTAATTAAGTATTTTTATTTTTTTTTTACATCATAGCCCATGGAGACCATGGAGACTTCTAACTCCACACTGTACTTATCCTCACATACTTCTCTCAATAATGTCGCGGCCTAAACCCGAAATCAAATGACACATCTGAGATCTTCTAATTATACTAAATACGTTCAGGCTCAGGATCGAAATGTTTGAGTTACCTGCACTTTCATTTGTTGTTTGACAAGGTTATATATGCTGCCTGGCCGAAGAAAAAGGTCACCAAGAAAAGGTAAGATCTCTGTTAGACACTTACTGCAGGGATGAATATGTTTCAGCTGCAACAAGTTTATAGAACCCGAGCTGATGCAATGAGGAACTTCTCATTTCTTAGACAACCATGTCAGAAGGTGGTCATTGAAAAGTGTTCCAGAAGGGTCAAATGATTGGCCTGCATCAAGGGAAATTAAGAAAATTGCCGAAACTACTAAAATTGGGTTAAATCTATAGAATAAGACTAGCGATAAACCGTCATCTTCGAGGAAGAAATGTGGACGGAAAACATCTTGAACGATGGTGATCAGAGATCATTTAGTGATATCAAATCAAGAGTAGAACTTCATTCTGTTTAATAGTGGGAGAAAGAGCTTTTCCACATTCACAATGCAAAGACAACTCAAGGAACCTGGATTAAACCGCTGTGTAGACACTTCTTAGTAAAGGGGGGAAAAAAGGCTTCAGTTTGCTAGGAAACATCAAGATTGGACCAATGAGTTCAAATTTACCCTGCTCCAGAAGGATAGACAGATCAGTGTAGAAAGAGGGGCAGATGAAGCGATGCACCCATCATGTCTAAT
Organism: Silurus aristotelis; assembly: GCF_946808225.1. Lineage (NCBI taxonomy): Eukaryota > Metazoa > Chordata > Actinopteri > Siluriformes > Siluridae > Silurus > Silurus aristotelis. Next base: position 2,586,797 of record NC_139597.1, on the reverse strand, counting down.
GCGTATCCTATAAGACTGTGGGGGCATTGTTATGATCTGAGGTTGCTTAAGTTGTTCAGGTCTGGGTTCAGCCAAGTTATGTGCCCAGGTTTGAGCTTACAGACTTGTTGCTATGACAGATTTGAAAAACAATCCAGGATTGGGTAAAATCGCCAACAATAAAATCCCACTAACTTGGTAAACCATTTAAGACCCCCCATTGTTCAGGGTTCAGGTGCTAGCGGAGGCATATGAGTGGTGAAATCTGTAATTTTTTTTATGCCTTTGCAAAACATTAGGACAAAATCAAAGTTAAATTGTTAGAGTGATATATCTGTAGCATGTTTTTTTTTTCAAATAAATGAATACAACTAATTATAAATCAAGACACTCCATATCTCGTGTTAAAAATTAATGACTAGCATTCGTGGTGTGTGATGGCGAATGTAAAAAAACCCAGCTAACGGAGTAATTCATGTACAGACTGGAGGCCCATGGACAGTCCTTTCCTTTATAGAAAAAAGACAAAAATCGTAATAATATATTTCTTCGTAAAATAAATAAAATATAAATCAAGACCCTGAGATAAGCAACACCTAAACCCTCGGAGTGTAACGTTTAGTGCGAATGCTACAAATGATCCTCTGAGGTGCTTCTCAGACAGTTCAGTGCCCTGACTGATGAACTCAGCAAAGGTGTTATTAAAGGAAAAAAAAAAATGCTGGATTAATGCTGCAATCCTCCAACCCTGTGGTGCGAGTTTCAGGTCCTGGGATGAACTAGTTCTTTTCTTTTGACAGCTCTAATTAAAACACACACCACAAAATAGAGTAATGCAGTGCTTGGTGTATCAGAGGGAGAAGTTTGATCACATCCGTATGGGTGATTAAGCATGATTAAACACAGGAAACCGTGCGGCTAACTCTATTAGCATTTAAAATAATCCAATTCCATATAGCGAGAGAGAGAGAGAGAGAGAGAGAGAGAGAGAGAGAGAGAGAGAGAGAGAGAGAGAGAGAGAGAGAGCGAGAGAGCAGGTGGTATGCTTGAGAGCATTTGCCCTTCTGACTGACATTCACATGCTACAGAGGGATATAAGAATAAACCATGTTTAGTGGTGTGTGTGTGTGTGTGTGTGTGTGTGTGTGTGTGTGTGTGTGTGTGTGTGTGTGTGTGTTGGTATGCTATGCCATGAGTGCTGGTTCACAGCATCTCTGGCACTGTGCGATAAAAGAACAGCTCCAGGCTCAGATACAGGATGTACACAGATGAGTACATAAACTAAATAACAAGCCTTTTTGACCAAAAGTTTGCGGACAACTGATCATCGGCTTCTGTGCTTTTTCCCCATTTGCTCTTATAATAACCTCCACTCTTATGGGAAAATGTTCTGCTAGATTTTGTGGAGATAACTAACATGTGTCTGAATGAAAGTCAGGTAGTGATATAGGTGAGGTGAGGAGGCCTGGTGTCCAGTCAGCGTTCACATTCATCATATTCATTAGGGTTGGAGAGCGGGAGATCTTCCACCCACGTAAAGCATATCTTCAGGGAGCTTTCTCGGTCATGCTGGAAAAGATTTGTCTCCTAGTAAGTGTGTGCCTCCTATTTTGTAGTAACAATTTGCACCACATAGCGGAGGAAATGTCAGGTGTCCCAACACTTTTGTTTATATACTGTACACCGGTAACGTAAAAAATTTTTTTTATATATCTATATAATTTACCGACGTATCCTGGTGTGCCGCAGGCAGTGGACATGACATCACCCGTGCCCTCCATCTTGGAAAGGCCAAAGTCACTGATCATGATCTTTGACCCGTCATGAGGGTTGAAGTAAAGAAGATTCTCGGGCTGAAGAGGAAGAAAAAAAAATCTATAAGGATATATATATATATATATATATATAAGAAATAAATAAGGAGGGTCATCCATTACCAGTTCAGCATAAACGCGATTGAGGGTAGATGTCTATGTAAAGTGCATTAAAAAAACGTAACACACACGTAATCATAGATTATACCGGGGTCAGTTATCAGTACTGACAATTTAACAAACAATTTAAAATTTTCAGTGCAAATATGACTAAATGGCTCAAAAGAACACTTTGTGTGTGTGTGTGTGTGTGTGTGTGTGTGTGTGTATTTGCTCTTCAGGTACTGCATTTTTAATAAAAAAATTTTTTATTTGTAGAGCGCTTTTAACAATAAATGTTGTCTATCTATCTATCTATCTATCTATCTATCTATCTATCTATCTATCTATCTATCTATCTATCTATCTATCTATCTATCTATCTATCTATCTATCTATCTATCTATCTATCTATCTATCTATCTATCTATCTATCTGTGTCTGTCCATCTTCCCCTATCCATCCATCCATCCATCCATCCATCCATCCATCCATCCATCCTTCTATCTATCTGTCTGTCTGTCTGTCTGTCTGTCTGTCTGTCTGTCTGTCTGTCTGTCTGTCTGTCCATCTTCCCCCTATCCATATCTATCACGTGCATCAATGATCCTCAACCTTCAACGACCCTGTCGCCGGTTCACCACTGTTCCTTCCTTGGAGCACTTTTGAAAGATTCTGACCACTGCAGACCAGGAACATCCACAAGAGCTGCAGTTTTGGAGATGTTCTGACCCAGACGTCTAGACGTCACAATTTGTCAAATTTGTTTAAATCCTTACGCTCACCCATTTTTCCTGCTTCTAACATCAACTTTGAGGACAAAATGTTCACTTACTGTGTAATAAAAATATCCACTCACTAAAAGGTGCCATGATGAAGAGATCATCAGTGTGGATAGATGGATGGATGGATAGATTTATAGAAAAATAGATGGATGTCAATCACATTTTATGTCACTCTGGATACAAGCATTCTTATATTTATTTTTATATTTATTTGCTGTCTATCTCTATAAGAAGGTTGTAAGTTCAAATACCAGCACCACAAATTTGCCACTGCTGGGCCCCTGAGCAAGGCCCTTCACCCTCACCTGCTCAGTTGAGATAAGTACACAGCTTGAAGTATGAACATGTATGCTCGCTCACCTTCAGGTCTCGGTGCACGATGCCCATACTGTGCAGGTAATTGACTGCATCCAGGACTTGTCTGATGAGCGTGCTGGCATCTTTCTCTGTGTAGAACCCCTTCTCCACAATCCGGTCAAACAGCTCTCCTCCTGAAACCCTAAACCAATCACACACACACACACACACACACACACACACACACACACACACACAGTGACAGAAACGTTAATGTAACATAAACCTAGGCTTTAGCACCAGAACGAGAGGAATAGTTTCCTTGCACTTCAGTTTCACACATGCAACAGTTATGATGGGTGCCAATACTTACACATACAGTGTACCTAATCTACAACAGTATACCAAACCACAATCCATGGAGCATTTTAATTTCAGACTTATTTTAATGGTCATGATAGCTTTATCACCTGCCACCAGAGGGGGTAAGAACATAAAAAAATAAAATAAAATCTGAAAAAAATAAACATACAATATAAAGAGACAAACGGTTCTTAGTAACTGTTTATTGTCAGCAGTAGCCTGGAAATTTTTCTGTATGTAGAAATAATTCACATCTCACAGGGTTTTATACAGAACACCATTTCCAAACTTCAGATCAAATATAATGCTTCCGTCCGTCCTGTTTCTCAAATAGAGTTAGTACATTAATACAGAGATTTGGGAAAACCAGAGGACTATTGGTCATAGAGTACACTGTGTTTCCAAAAGTTTTGAAACACCTGCCTTTTCCTCCCATATGTTGGTAGCATGAAATGTTCCCTTCACCTGAATCTGTTTCAGCATGACAGTGTTCCTATGCACAAAGCCAGCTCCATGTAGATATGCTTTCCATGGGTTGGAAGTGTGTGGAAGATCTCCTGCTGTTATGGAGCTCCAACCCTTATTAAACATGATCAATGTAAATGCTGACTGCACCCCAGGCCTTCTCAGATCACCTACATTAATACCCTGGTGGTGAATGAGCACAGATCTACAAAATATCTGCT
>NC_139597.1:2562774-2580274 GCF_946808225.1 Silurus aristotelis | reverse complement strand
ACCAACACTGACGCTCGCACACAGGCACTGCCACTCGTACACAGACACTGCCACTCCGACACTGCCACTCGCACACCGACACTGCCACTCGCACACCGACACTGCCACTTGCACACAGACACTGCCACTCCGATTCTGCCACTCGCACACAGACACTGCCACTCGCACACAGACACTGGAACTCACACACCGACACTGCCACTCGCACACAGACACTGCCACTCGCACACAGACACTGGAACTCGCACACAGACACTGGAACTCGCACACAGACACTGCCACTCGTACACAGACACTGCCACTCCGATTCTGCCACTCGCACACCGACACTGCCACTCGCACACAGACACTGGAACTCACACACCGACACTGCCACTCGCACACAGACACTGCCACTCGCACACAGACACTGGAACTCGCACACAGACACTGCCACTCGTACACAGACACTGCCACTCCGATTCTGCCACTCGCACACCGACACTGCCACTCGCACACAGACACTGGAACTCACACACCGACACTGCCACTCGCACACAGACACTGCCACTCCGACACTGCCACTCGCACACCGACACTGCCACTCGCACACCGACACTGCCACTTGCACACAGACACTGCCACTCCGATTCTGCCACTCGCACACAGACACTGCCACTCGCACACAGACACTGGAACTCACACACCGACACTGCCACTCGCACACAGACACTGCCACTCGCACACAGACACTGGAACTCGCACACAGACACTGGAACTCGCACACAGACACTGCCACTCGTACACAGACACTGACACTCCGATTCTGCCACTCGCACACCGATACTGCCACTCGCACACAGACACTGGAACTCACACACCGACACTGCCACTCGCACACAGACACTGCCACTCGCACACAGACACTGGAACTCGCAAACAGACACTGGAACTCGCACACAGACACTGCCACTCGTACACAGACACTGCCACTCCGATTCTGCCACTCGCACACCGACACTGCCACTCGCACACAGACACTGGAACTCACACACCGACACTGCCACTCGCACACAGACACTGCCACTCGCACACAGACACTGGAACTCGCACACAGACACTGGAACTCGCACACAGACACTGCCACTCGTACACAGACACTGCCACTCCGATTCTGCCACTCGCACACCGACACTGCCACTCGCACACAGACACTGGAACTCGTACACAGACACTGCCACTCCGATTCTGCCACTGACACTGACACTTGCACAACAACACTGTAACTCGCACACCGACACTGCCACTCGCACACCGACACTGCCACTCACACACCGACACTGGAACTCGCACACTGCCACTCGCACACCGACACTGGAACTCGCACACCGACGCTGCCACTCGCACACAGACACTGGAACTCGCACACAGACACTGCCACTCGCACACCGACACTGGAACTCGCACACAGACACTGCCACTCACACACGACACTGGAACTCACACACCGACGCTGCCACTCCTTCTGCCACACACATTTCTGCACTAGAACTCATTTACACACTCATGCATAAAATCTCACTTGCATTAAATCTCATAATCATTCACACTCACACACTTTACTAATCCTCACAACAATGCACACTTACTCACACATGCACAGATTTTCACTCAAAAGATTAATCTTTGCTCACATGCACTTTCATTTGCCCACTCACTCACACAAACACACACACACACACACACACACCCCACTTGAATGGGGACATGTTCAGAGTTTGTTTTCTGCTCCTGTGATCTCTACAGGCGTTGTGCCATGTGCACACATCAGAGTTCTGTTCTTTCATTGCACTCTGGTAAAGGTCACACTCACCCACAACCAGCTCTGTGTGTGTCTGTGTGTGTGTGTGTGTGTGTGTGTGTGTGTGTGTGTGTGTATGTGTGTGTGTGTGTGTGTGTGTAAGCTGACATTAAATGGCTAAGTGCTACTATGAGTTAGTGAAGTGGCATTTCAGCTCAGAAACCGATGACGTGGAAGTTTTTCTTTTCGAGAGCAAAAGCGCGGGTCAATATTTTTATCAGTATTGTTACTACAAATAAGGAGTCAATAATGTCTGGGACACGTCTGCAGCAATCACCTCACGTTCTACTCCACTCCTCAGTTCTCTTTCATTTTATTATATGTTCCTCAAAGTTCTGGATATCAGCCTTTTATTATTCTGACTGTATTCAATGTACATGGGAATGTACACCATATGGCTGAATGTTTGTGGACACCTGACAATAAGAAGGATGTGCATCTTTTTTTGAACATCCCATCCCACATTTAGTCCTTATTGGCGCTTATAAAAACCTCCACTCTTCAGGGAAGATGTTCCACTGGATTTTAGAGTGTGCTTGTGGAGATTTGTGCTGATTCATCATGTCCAATAGGGTTGCTCTATAGCAGGAGTGGAAGATCTCCTGCTATAGAGGAACCCTATTGAACATGATGATTGAGCACACAGTTTGGAGAAGAAGCACATATGACTGTAAAAGCAGCAAAAAAGTCCCAAAACTTTTGCCACTTCATGTATAATACAAACAATTATGTTATTGAAAGAATTATAAGAAATAGAATTATAAAATGCAAAATTTCTGTATCTTGTAGAATTCAATCATAAATTTAATATTTTTATCACATTTATTTATTTTTTTTTTCATTTTACTCAACTTTTTCTTTATTTCTTCTTTATGCTGACATGATCATTTTTATTTAACAAGCAAAAACCAGAGCCAAAAGGTCTCAGAATTTGAGTCAAACTGCACAAAATGAATACACACACACACACACACACACACACACACACACACACACACACACACACACACACACTAGACTACGTGGTATACTCACAGTTGCATTATGAGGTACAGGTGATCAGAGCTTTCGTAAATGTCCTCCAAGGCCACGATATTTTCGTGCTTGATCCTGTAAAATAAACACAGATCATATTTAAACAAAGAAAAAAACTATTATAGTAAAATGTGTTCGACTGAATTATGACCAAAAGTATTGGGACACCCGACCCGTCACACGTGGCTCCTCCCCAAATAGTTACCATGAAGTCGGAGGCACACAACTGTACAAGACGTCTCCAGATGCTTTATCATGAGGTTTTTCCCAAAAGGTTTTTCGAATTGTGTGAAAATTTTTTATTTAAAGTGACTCGCAAATGTTTATAATGATCTGATTGTCCAGTACAGATTTATTTATTAAACTAGTGCTGAAGTAAATGCATGATTTTCTGAGATCCTGGTAACAGGGTCATGGATCATGGATGCACGTGAGGAGCGAAGGCTGGCCCCTGTGGTCCGATCCAACAGACAAGCTCCTGTAGCTCAAAACGCTGAAGATGCTGTTACTGCTCGACAGGTCGGGACTAACCAACACAATATAAAGCAGGTGGTCATGATGTTATACCTGATTGGTGTATGTATATATATATATATATATATATATATATATATATATATATATATATATATATATATATGGTGTTTTTCAGCGTGATTTCCAGGGAAATAAATACAAGGGAAGATCAAGGGTTCGTCAGCTCGCATCAGACAATACGGCCATCATCTCTCCAGCAGCAACGACTTCTCCGACATACGAAACTAATCACAGAACTCCTCGACTTCAAAGGATTAATCCTAAACTCATTTCTTTCCTGTGTCTGTCTGTCTCACTCTACACACCACGTCTCCTCCTTACCTTAAGAAAGAGTGGGCAGAAACTGCAGCGTGACTCATCTAGTGCTTCAGAAAGCCTTTCCTTTAATTATAGTGAGAAACATGGAGAAATGACAGAGAGGGGGAGAGACAAAAGAAAAAAAAGACAGGCAGACAGACACCCTTTATACATGAAGTACAAAAGAAACGATTTAAAGGGAAAAAAAGAAAAAAAAAAGAAGACATTATGACACCGGGTGAACTGCAAGTCATCCAGGATATTGTTCTGTCGTCTAAACGCTCGGCTGCGTCTCGAAGAAACGCGACACCTGGGGCCGCATGTGTGAATACATGACTCAGTGCTTACGAGTCATCACGGAAAGTCTAATAGAATCTTGTCTGATAGAACGATGCGAGCGAGACAAACAGTCCAAACACGCGAGGGCAGAGAGACGAGTTAATTGGGTCTCGGGATCGGAGCGGTAATTAGCGTTCCCAACACCTGAGTCCTCCCGCGCGGTGTAACGAGCCGAGCTGTTCGACGGATACAGAGGACGTGTCGGTGTGTGCCCGGGCCTGACGCAGGTGGTTACCATGGCAACGCTTACAATAACACGGATCGGAGTCTTCTCCATCATCAAACAACGTATCTAACAGGAGACTACGCGACAATGTCGCTGTGTGGGTATAAAGGACACGCTGCTGCCAAAAGTATTGGGACACCACACTTTTCCAACCATCTCAAACTGTTAGCGCAAACAATCGTAAAGGACGTCTTTGGATGCGGTAGCAAGAGATTTCCACTTGAACTAGGAGACCCAAACCTGTTCAAGCCGGACAATGCCCCTGTGCACAAAGCCTGCTCCATGAAGGTATGCTTTTTACATGGGTTGGAGTAGAAGATCTCCTGCTAAAGAGCTTTGACATCAACCCTTTTAAACACCATTGGGATAATTGTGAAAGCTGATTCAACCCAGGGCTCCTCAGCTCGCTTACATCAGAATGTGCACAAAATCTTTCCATAAGAGTGGTGGTTATTATAAGAGCAAATAGGGACTCAATGTGGAAGAGGTTCTTAAGGATGCACATATCAATCTTATGGTCAGGTGTCCTCAAACTTTTTTGCCCATATAGCGTAAGTATCATGTTTGTGAAACTTGGAAAACTCAGATATAGGAACAGCACCGCAAATCGTGTGCATGTCACATCAAAGAACATGAGTATTGAAAAATATTTGTGTTTCTATACTATTGGCCAATTATTATTTCTAAAATATAAAATTAAGAATGTGTAAAAATAAGTTTTCTTAAACAAAGGCTACGTCTACAGTAATCCGGAAAATGGATTTGAAAATGGTTGTCGTGTCCGTCTGCCGTTAATTTCCTTCCCGGCTATTTAAAACGTCACGTCAATGACTGAAAAAGCATGATCGCTTTTAAAAGCCTTGAGAAAAAAAAGTTTTCAAAAAGCTACATTTTCGTTGACTGAAAACGCCGTCTCAGTGTGGACGGAAGGCCAAAATGTGGCCATGGCCAAACGGTGTTTTTTGTGGTGTTCAGTGCAGACCCTCAGCGTTGCCAAAAGGGCGGCGCTAGACCGAAAATCGTGTAGGAACCCTGTACAAGCATTATGTACATCTTCAGGCTTTCACAAAATTACATTGCTTATTGACATGGTGCTTCTGTGGTGACTTGCTGTAATACTATAGTAATAGGGCAGTGGTGGTTCAGTTTTTAAGGCTCTGTGTTAATATAATTAAATTCAAATGTATTTCTATTGCGCTTTTCACAATAGACATTGTCTCAAAGCAGCTTTACAGAATGTAAGAATTATAGAACAAAAATGTCAATATAATACTAATAATACTAATAATTCGCCTGCAGAGAATGAGGCAAGGAAAAACTCCTTTAGATGGTATGAAGAACAAACCATGAGAGGAACCAGACTGAAAATGGAACCTCATCCTCATCTGGGTGACACCAACAGCATGATTATAAATCATTAAAACATTACAAACACCAGAGAGTGAGATCTAACATGAGCACCAGAGTTTGTGATTATGAGTAATGTCCTCTCCACAGTCGTATCCAATCAGTTTTAGTTGTGGAACCAGAAGTTCTTGAGCAACTCATAAATTAGCTTAACATCTCAGATCATTATAGATTCAACACCAACTCCTCTATGCCAAAGCCTTTAAATGTTAAAAGATGGAGAAATCAAAAGGGGTTCAAGCCCCAGAACATCCAAGCTGCCACTGTTGGGCCCTCAAGAAAGGTACATAATTCTATCTGCTCCAGGGGTGCCATACCATACCATACCATACCATACCATACCATACCATACCATACCATACCATACCATACCCAGCTTTCTGACAAGCTGTGATATTTGAAAACACAGGAAGTGGGAGCTCAGAGGTTAAGGCTCTGGTTTACCGATCAGAAGGCCGGGGGTTCAAGCCCTAGTTTGCCAAACTCCTGAGCAAAGCCCTTAACCCTCCATGCTCCAGAGGCGCTGTATCATGGCCGTCGTCGCTGGGCTCTGACCGAGCTTCCGTGTAAATGTATGTCAACATTAATAAAGTTTTTGGCCTTTTTTCCCTCTCAGGTAATCGAGTTGTTAACATTTCTCCCACAGAGGAGAAATGTTCACCCTGTGTACAGGGGATCTCGTGGTTAAATCCTGACAGTTGCTGTGGCCCAGAGTCAAGAGAGCAAATGTGGCCATGTTCTCTAAATGTTATTACGCTCTCTGCCATCAATCACAGTGACACTAGACAATCCTTCTCATTTGGTAGCTCAGGTATGTAGGAGAGGGGGATAACGCTTGAAAGAGGTCAAAGCTGTAATTAGGTAACTGACTGAATTCTAAGAATGAGACAGAACATGAGTTTCTTATGGGAAATCAAAAAATAATGGTCACGGTCAATAAAGGGGTCAGATCTAGAACATCTCATACTGTAGAAAATGCAGAAGCTAATAAATATTGAACCTGTGAACACTAGATGGTCTGAATTGTGAGAATGCCATAACTTTGCAAGCGCAACTGAATTTGCACAGATTGTGTAAAAAAATACGACTAAACCATAAACATGATCCAAGTCAAGGATGCCAAGAATTTTTCTTCTTCTTTCGGCTGCTCCTATTAGGGGTCGCCACAGCAGATCATCCGTCTCCATACCACCCTGTCCTCTACATCTGCCTCTTTCACACCAACTACCTGCATGTCTTCCCTCACCATATCCATAAACCTCCTCCTTGGTCTTCCTCTTTTCCTCCTTCCTGGTGTCTCCATCCTCAGCATTCCCCTACTGATATACCCCATGTCCCTCCTCTGCACATCTCCAAACCATCTCAATCACACCTCCCTCTCCTTGTCACCAAAACATCCTACATGGGCTGTCCCTCTAACAAATTCATTTCTAATCCTGTCCATCGTCGTCACTCCCAACGAAAACCTTAACATCTTCATCTTTGCTACCTCCAGCACCACCTCCTGTCTTTTACTCAAAAGGATGAAAGGAATTATCATTTTTTAAAAAGAATGGTTCACTAAAGCATGAGACATCATCTTCACCACATGGATTGGCCCCAGCAGAGTTCAGATCTTAACCCCATTGAGAATCTTTTGGGATGTCCTGGAGAAAATAACTTTCACTCTTCTATGAAGATGTTCTACTAGATTTTGTGTGCTAGAGATGATTTGTGTTCATTCAGTCACAAGGGTGTTAGTAAAGTCAGGTACTGATGTAGATGAGGTGAGGAAGATTCCAGTTTATCCCAAAGGTGATCAATAGGGTTGAGATTAGAGCTCGATAGCTGGAGATCTTCCACTCCAACCCATGTAAAGCATATATTCATGAAGCTGGCTTTGTGCACAGGAGCATTGTCAGGCTCATGTAAAGGTTCCGCATCTAAGCACGTCTTATTGAAGTACTCTAACGGTACAAAAAATAAACCCAAGCTCATAAAACAATACATATATTTGCCATCTCTTTTGACTATCTGGATAAATCTGAAATCTAAAATTCCAAAAGCTGCTCATCCACAACGAAACGTCTGAAAATTCTTACGTCACTGTACTGCGCAGGAGCAAAACGTAAAACGCTTCGACCTTCGACCCGACGCGAAAACTGCTTTTTTTCAAATGTATTCACTTTGGGGGGGTGTTTTCACATTTTTCGTTGACTGAAAGCGTCTCGTGTGGACGGAAGGCAAAAAAAAACAACAAAAAAACAACCATTAGTCCCTTTCCTGCACCTATTTGGCCTGCTGTATAGATTTAAACTCATGCCTGAGGAATACAATTTGGGGATCTTACTTCTACTCCTCAGTTAAAATAGCTTGGAGTTAAACACTACAATAAAACAAAAGCACACAGACATTCCTTGGAGATTCCTTGGAGGAAGCTATAATTTTTGCCGACATCCCAGTCACCCCGCTTGCCGCATTGGTCCTGGCTGCCAGAAAAACCATGGAAACGAAGGTACAGCAGGAAAGTATTGTGGTATCGACGTAGATACGCGGTGTTCAAATAAAAACATATCTTTTTAGCAAAGCCTACACATAACACACATCACACACATCACATCACAACCTTGTGCTCCAGAATATATGATCACATGCACATTATCAACTTGTGCTGTTAATATCATGAACAGCAGCTACGCTAATTCCTCTCCACTGCTTCTCTTTCTCTCCCCATCCCGAGGCATCCTGAGGTTTGGCCAGCTCCAGTCACGTCCCACCTCGTGAAGATTATGGACCTATGAATGATCATGGAGAAGTAGATGCCGAGTGTTTAAAGGCCCTGGCATGGAGAAGCTGATGCTGGATCTATGATGATCACAAATTGTTTTGTATTGTTGAAAGATTTATGACCAAACTCTTGATGTCACCCATATGAGGATGGGTTCCCCTTTGAGTCTGGTTCCTCTCAAGGTTTCTTCCTCATATCATCCAAGGGAGTTTTTCCTTGCCACTGTCGCCACGGCTTGCTCATCAGGGACAAACGCACACCATTCACCTTCACTGTTGTTTTCTGTAAAGCTGCTTTGAGACAATGTCTGTTGTGAAAAGCGCTATACAAATAAACTTGACTTGAGTTGACTTGACTTGTTCGAGACTCACTTGCGTAGCACGGCGATCTCGTTCTCGATGCTGCTCTCCTTCCCCTTCAAGGCCTTTTTAGGGATGCACTTAACGGCAAACATCTTCTCCGTGACTCTCTCCTGAGCCAGGACCACCTCGGAGAACGCTCCCCTAAACCAAAGAGAGAGAGGGGAAATAAAATAGATTTGTGAACGCTGTTGATTAAAACAGAGCAGGAACATCACATAGATCACATCCTACCAGTGTCGGTTCAGTGGGAGGAGATGTCATGTCATGGAGTTATCTCATCACGGAGAGATAAGTAAACACACTCTTCCCTACCTCTTTTACTCCAACACACACACAAAAATTAACGGAGAAGACTTTTCTATCTCCATATGTGATGAAGACGAAACTGTTTACACAAAAGTCATCATCCATACACTGCTTTTTTTTTAATATATATCCTGAACAGATCCTTCAACCTCCATCCTGATTTCCTAAATACACACCCCATTCCTGAGCTGCTATGTAGCTCCATCTCACTCGGTCTCTCTCTGTCTGAATCCACCTATATTAATTTATCCATAAAAAGAGAGCGTTTAATGCCATTAATACGGTTCTTTCTTTGTGTTTGTGTAGAAAGGAGAAATACTACACAATGACACGATCCAGCATCACCCTATCATTAAGGCCTGAAATTCTGACTGGAAATCAAAATCTCTACAAAGATATCCTCAAGTGAAGCAAAGCTGCTGGTGTTAAAAAATACTCAAGTATTCTCATGAAGTAAATTCATCAATCTAACGGCATGGTAAAAGGAAACATCACATTTCCGTCAGAATCATATTTTCCTATAATAATGACAATATGACAATAATATAAAATTTACTAATAAGAAGTCAAATATGTAGATCTGTAAATCACCAACATTTGCTATTAGCTAGAAAGGACTTACTGATTGGCCAGAAATGTTAGCTACATGATGTTGCTGATGCTAGTCTAGCCAGGCATTAGCAAAGAAAACACAATAACAGAACTCAGTAGTTGAGGCCACTGATCAGAAGGTCGGCCATTTGAAGTTCTCTGGATTAACGAATTCTCCTTTAAAAAAAACCACAATGCACCACAATACCCAGAGAGCATCAAAACGTATTGAAAATGACTCATTAAAGCCTTTGAAGAAATGTATTAGCATTGTTGGAGCTCCCAAATGATAAAACTTGTTTTTTTTTTTTTTTAATGGGAAGTGTTCATTTATTTCTAATCAGTAGGTCAGGATCATAAGTTTGCATCCCAGCATCACTAAGACACCACTGTTGGGCCCTTTAACAAGGACCTAAACCCTCAGCTGCTCAGATGGTTGTAAGTCACTTTGTCAAATGCCAAAAGCATGAATTCATGCACACAAGATACTAATTCGCATCCTAGGGAGCTAATAAGATTCCAGAGTTACGATAGATCAACTTCAGATTTTTCCGTATCTTAGAAATATGAATAATATAAAAAATGTAATTTTCGCACAATGCGTTGGAACGCTGCTAGGATGTGCGCATGTGTCCTGCCTTTCTACTCTTCCAGCTCCGCCCTTCACTCCTAAAAACTGGCTCTCATCCACATGATATATAGTTTATTTACTACGGTAGTAATTGCTCCGCTTTTAAATAATGTACTCTTATTTTTTAAATAACCATATTTCACTATACTACCCCATACTGATCAAAATTCTTTAAGACTACAGGATATGCTAGTCCATGTCTTGACTTTTCGAAGCTAGATGGATTTCCTGCCTTCTAGTGAGCTGAAGAAGACGCCTCATGTTATCTGGAGTGTTTGGATGCTAAACATATATACCGATATCCCGATAAACAGCACACGGCCAATGATTTGAGATTCCAATACGGTGGTACAAAATGTGGGAAACTAACACATTTAGTAATCTCACTCTGCATTTTATCCCCGTGATATCGTTTCCACAGCAGCCTGAAGCAATTTCACAAGAGCCAGATGCAGGACTGGAAAATACTGCCGTGATTGTTTTTCATTACTTACTATACAGTACTACATAACTATTATTTATACGTTGCTCCATCGGTGCCGGAATGACTGCTTGCTAGCACTTCCACTGAATTACATTACTAACAATAAACACACGCTTTAGTTTCCCACATTTTGTACCACCGTATTGGAATCTCAAATCATTGGCCGTGTGCTAGACATTGGCCACACACGGCCAATGATTTGAGATTCCAATACGGTGGTACAAAATGTGGGAAACTAAAGCGTGTGTTTATTGTTAGTAATGTAATTCAGTGGAAGTGCTAGCAAGCAGTCATTCCGGCACCGATGGAGCAACGTATAAATAATAGTTATGTAGTACTGTATAGTAAGTAATGAAAAACAATCACGGCAGTATTTTCCAGTCCTGCATCTGGCTCTTGTGAAATTGCTTCAGGCTGCTGTGGAAACGATATCACGGGGATAAAATGCAGAGTGAGATTATGCATCTGGGTTGCAAGTGCCTTGTTGACATTTATAAACATCCATTTACTGATAAAGCTTTGGGGGTGGGGTGGGGTGGGGTGGGATGGTTGCATGGCCTCATCAACCATCTGTCATGCCACGTAAAAGCTTTATAAAAAAAAAACGGAGAGCCCAGAATTCAATCCGGACATTAAGTGAATATTTATCTGGACAATCGGTGGTCGTTGCTATGTACTGCGACACACCAACAAAACTCATCAACATGCCTGGATGCATAAAGGCTCCTGCAAATATATTTTACACACAAACACACACACGTCAAACAAACCATAAAGACTATTGGACGAGTGACAAATCCTCTCCTGAAATTCTCATTAAAATGCTAAAATGCCTCCTCCATTGCGTTCTCTCTTTTATGCACGGACAGGGATTTATGTGCACGCGTGGGTGAGAGCTTTGAAACCGGCTCCTCGTTCGGAAAAAAAAGAAAAACGCACACTCGAGCACAGACGGGAAAGTGACTACGATGATTACTCCATATGGACCCGACCAACATCTGACACACGCAAATGATAAGATTGTTAAACTGGCCTCGATCCATACACTTATTTATGATCAATAAAACCCTTGAAGGACCTACATGCCACCACTGGCAGCCACAATGAATTTATCTACAGCTTTAATGTCCATAATTCCCTTAGACACTCACACAGAGAAAGAGAGAGAAAGAGAAGGGAAGAGCTAGCATGATTCAACCATGGTTTCATTCATGTTGCATGAAAATGAGGAGACAAAAGGGAAATAGGGTGAGGGGGCGAGCGCTGGAGACATGAATGAAGCACATGAAGAAAGAACAGCTTTATCCACTCAGTGACATTTTCATGAAATACATGAGATGGAGACACCATAAATGCCTTCTGGGCAAAAAAAATTAACATTACCATCCTACGTATCAGATCGGAGTACTGTAAAATCAGGGTTATAAAGTATGAGGGAGAGGGTTTGGGGTTCTGAGTGTCTGAACCCTGTTTTAATCATCTTCGGATTTAACCAAATTCTAATGGTTTCCACTGGAAATGCCATCATAAACCACCATGTCTTAACCATTACAACCATCCCAGAATGGTTTCCATTACATACAAGCTGGTATCAAAAAAGTTTCATGTTTTATTTTTGTAACACGACAACAGATGGCAGCACGTGGCTGCACGCACAGTCACAGGGAGAGCCAACCTTCTTAAGTCACTGTGCCAAAAGACATCGTCTTGTGTACATCAGGAGCTTTACAACTATTTCTATTCTAACCTGACCACGTGTGTTACTACGTCTGTGATTTCATCATGGACAGCGAGTAAGAACAAAGAGCAAACATGACATTCTGCGTGAAACTGGACAAAACTGCCACAGAGATATGATTTAGCAAGTTTACGGCGATGCTGCAATGAGGCGTTTGAGGTGTTCTGAGTGGCACACACACTTTAAGAGCGGAAGAACATCACTGGAAAATGACCAGAGATCAAGAAGACCTTCAACAAACTTAACCTGTGAAAATGTCGAAACCATTCGGCAACTTGCGCATGATGATTGTCGGAGAACAGTCCACAACATCGCTGCCATTGTCATTGCGTCATACGGAACAGTCCAGGCAATCCTCACGTGTGATTTGAAAATGCTCTGTGTTGCTGCCAAGTTCGGCACCAGGCTGCTGACCCAGGAGCAACAAGACGTTTCATGTCGTACATACTAAGTTTGCAGACTAAAATTCCTCTCGTTGCGGTAAAGTGTTAAAAAAAAGATCACAAAACCTCATGTGAATTAGCTATCTCGTCTCTATATTTAAGGCAGTGCTAGCTCACTTTTAAATTTGTTCCACACATGATATGACTTGTGTCATTTAGGATTCATTTGTCGGTTTCTTGTGTTGCAGCTTAAAAATGTAAATACATTTCATCTTTTTGTCGACCGTCATGTGTTAGCTTATCTTCCTACTAACTAGTCGTTTGCTAGCTATATATTTTAGCATTGTTCAACTTATTGTCGTCTTATTGTTAGCCACGCAACAGTATTTATATCATTTTTTTGTTCCTTTTCTCACCAATATTGGTTTGGAAAGAAATTAGCTTCGGTAACTAGCAGCTAGCTAGCTGCCACGAATGTAGAATTTTGCTAACAGCCATTATCAGTAGCTAATGTGCTAATCTCTGAAAATAAAGCATGTGGTCTCTACAACGTCTGCATGCAAGTGTGTGTGTGTGTTTGTGTCACATTGTTGAGAAGTGTATTGTAAAAAAAAGCCCTCATACTATAGTACAAATCAACAGCTCTGCTTCATTAACACAATGTGAGAGGAAAACTAAATGGAGCTAAAGTGGGAGTCACGCAGTGACACACACACACACACACACACACACACACACACACACACACACATATTTTGCAAATATACCCGAAAATCATGACACAGCTCTTTTTTATTACAGTTATACAAATCGCACAGCCTTGGCTTGGATAAAAAAAACTAACTAACTGAAACCATTTAGAAGCCGATCGTGTAAGAAATATTTCAGTGATAATGCAAAAGAACAGCATTAAACACTAACAAAATACCACACACACTAAAACTAACAGGACAAAACCCATAATACCAACATACAAAAAGAGCGAGTTTGCGATTGGTGGCTAAACTGATTAGCGAATGGTTAGCATATTTTTCAGGAAGCACCAACAGTGTGTATGCTTGTTGAATATGAGCTAGTTTCTTCCAATTTATTGCTAGCTATTTGTAAAACCCACTATTTATAACGTTACACACACATATACACACATACACACATACTGATTTCTTATTTTCTTTTGCATGTTTGTCACACTTTAATGTTTCAGATCATCAAACTAATTTAAATATTAGTAAAACGTACACAAGTGAACACAACATGCAGTTTTTAAATGAAGGTTTTTATTATTGAGGGTAAACTAAAATCAAAACGTCATGGCCCTGTGTGAAAAAGTGTTTGCCCAATCAGTCATTAGGCTTAGGGGCAAACACTTTTTCACACAGGGCCATGACGTTTTGGATTTTGTTATCTTTTACTAATATTTAAATTAGTTGAAGTCTGAAAACTTTGTGTGACAAGCATGCAAAAAAAGAAAAAATCAGGAAGGGGGCAAACACTTCTTCACACCACTGTATATATTCAAATATATATATATATATATACAGTACAGACCAAAAGTTTGGACACACCTTCTCATTCAAAGAGTTTTCTTTATTTTCATGACTATGAAATTGTAGATTTACACTGAAGGCATCAAAACTATGAATTAACACGTGGAATTATATATGGAATTATATACATAACAAAAAAGTGAACTAAAAAATATGTCATATTGTAGGTTCTTCAAAGTAGCCATCAAGAGAATGCCAAGAATGTGCAAAGCAGTAATCTAAGCAAAAGGTGGCTACTTTGAAGAACCTACAATATGACATATTTTTAGTTGTTTCACACTTTTTTGTTATGTATATAATTCCATATATAATTCCACATGTGTTAATTCATAGTTTTGATGCCTTCAGTGTGAATCTACAATTTTCATAGTCATGAAAATAAAGAAAACTCTTTGAATGAGAAGGTGTGTCCAAACTTTTGGTCTGTACCGTATATATACACCACCAGTCAAAAGATTGGGCATACCTTCTCCTTCAGTATTTTTTTTCTTGTTTTTTTTTTTATTATTTTTAACATCTTGCAATAATACTTAAAATATCCAATAATGAAAGAACACATATGGAAATATATAGTAAAAAAAAAGGGGTTTTATATTTAAGATTGACCAAAGTAGCTAAATTTTAGCTTTGATGAGCTTGGCCCACACATGCAATTCTCTAATTAGATTCATGGGATAGTATACTGGATTGGTTATTCAAAGGGGTTTTGAGTACTTGTTGGCTGCTTTTCTTCATTCTCAAACCATCTTAATTTTATATAGATGAGGAGACTGCGAAGGCCAGGTCATCTGATGCAGCAATCCAAACCTTTGACTGGTAGCAATCAGGCTCTGAGAGACAAGCGATGTGTTGTCTAGTTTCGTAAGAAAGACGATGGAAGAGAGTACTAAAGACATTTCTTTCAGCCTTAAAATGTTTTATTCTCCACCACAAAAATGCCGCCATGCAGCAGTGGCTTATTAAAGCCACTACTTTGTAGCCTGGCTACTTTTTAATCTCCCTCGAGTGAATGTGTAAACAGCGATGTACCTTGTTATCGTGTTACATTCAGCTCTGATTACTAGGTCACATGTAAGCAATTATGTTATACCAGGGGTAGAGCACAAAAACCTGGTTCTTTTTTTTTATAAAAATGAAAAAGAAAAAAAAAGAAAAATAAGCATTATATGATTTTTAATCATTCGATTTACATTATTAAAGGGTCAAATAAAATTCAGACACCTGACCTTTTCCAGCCAGATGTGCTGGATGCCCACAAGCTGGATGCCCACAATTGTATAGAATGTCTTTGGATGCACTAACATTCAATTTTCCCTACACTTGGACACCTAAACCTGTTTTCTTGCTCAGTGGAGCTCAGTGGTGGTCACTATACAGCTTCTATGAACTACTGCCGATCTGTCACTCACTCTAGTCTTCATATTTAGTGGTAGATGTCCAACTTGAAGTCATCCATTAACTCCGGGTCGCTTCGGCATCACAGATTACACCGTAATCTTCCAGACATTCAGTCTTCTCCAAATTTGCCTGCTTTT
Organism: Silurus aristotelis; assembly: GCF_946808225.1. NCBI lineage: Eukaryota > Metazoa > Chordata > Actinopteri > Siluriformes > Siluridae > Silurus > Silurus aristotelis. The sequence continues at coordinate 2,564,249 of NC_139597.1, read as the reverse complement.
ATAAATGGTATCAGATGATGCCTGAGTGTCATCATGCTCTAGAAACACCACAGGGCTTCCATACTTCCTGTCTAAAAAAAGAAACTATGGACAGTAAATATTGCGAGTTGCGTCCAGTTTCTGCCTGAACTGTAGCCTTATTTGTGTCCCCTGTCTTCAAACTGTGCTTATGTTCTTTCTCTGTCATACACTTTTTATATGGGTTTGTATGGTAATGATCGGGGCATCAGCGTGGCAGTGACAGTCAGAGTGTAGCTGCTGTATCATGTAGAAACACGTCTCGGATTAAGCCCATATTGTACAGTCGTTTGACTTTGTACTCAAGGTCATTCCTGGCATACAGAATGTAAATTCAGCCTTCCTACTGTATGTTTACTGTCAATAAGAATCAGTCACCCTTCAAAAAAGAGGCAAAAAATTAATTGGGAAATTTTAATATTTCAATCTGAAATTAAATATTCGCAGATATACGCATGCTGTGTACACTATATGGTCAAATCAAATTTATTGCATTAATTTGATTTATTCTATTTGTTAAATATTAATTTTACATTTAATCCAAGCAGACATTTTATTTACAATTGTTTTGAAAAATGTAAACCTTTCAGATGTTCGCAAAATGTTCAAAATACATGACATTAATAAAATAAAAATCAGAGAAAATTTTGCAAAATTTTGCTTTGCATTTCCTCCGCATAACTGAGCCGAAATGAAACTTAAAAACCGAGGTATGTACTGATTTTACATTCACACACAGACACACACACACACACACACACACACACACACACACACACACAAAACATGACCGCATTTTCCTGCGCACCGTTTGAAGGCTACCCCTTCTCTCTGTTGCTAGGGAACCCTGCAGTGGTAACTGTTGCTTGCCCTATTGATCTCGCTGTCAAAATAATGTATTGCATTGGCTTTCGTTAAGGCTGAGGCTGAAAACACACACGGCTCGAACGTGGACCGGCGACAGCGTCAGAGACGGCCTTTTCACACACACAGATTACTGTAATTTCCCCCGAGTAGCTACGCCAGCGCTCGTCTGACGGCAGTGATTTGGATAAACATGATCTCAGGCGTGCGCTGTGTAATCGAGTGTGATTCACATCAACACCTATGACGAGGAGTTCAGAGGCTGGACGGCCGCCGGCACAGAGGAAGAGCGTGGGTGTGTCTCCTGGAGACTCCTGATCAAAGCGGGGGGGTTTAGGTGGGGGGGTTTGAAGACGTTTAAAGACACATGCACACGCTTTCCTGTGCATGTGGTGGGAAAAGGCGTGTATCTTGTAAAATATGTACATGTTTGTGTGTGCATGTCTGTGCAGGTGGTGTGAATGTGCATGTTTACCTGTGTGTTTGTGTGTGTGTGTGTGTGTATGTGTGTGTTTGTGTGTGTGTGTGTGTGTGTGTGTGTGTGTGTGTGTGGGGGGGGGGGGGGGGGTGTGTATGCATGTTTGTGTGTGTCT
>NC_139597.1:2405274-2557774 GCF_946808225.1 Silurus aristotelis | reverse complement strand
TTAAGCCTGTAAGAGAGACGTGTCCGTGCACTGAATAAATATATGCTGCGTCTTTCTGAGCTCATGCGAAAAGAAAACTGTTGCCTGGGAAAAAAAAACAGGGTGTGCGCAAACGCTACGCTGTCAGAGCGTCGTTCTGCGTGTAATCTGAAGTGTCAATCAAAATATAGAAAGAAAGAAACGTCTCCTTTTTCCCCCCTCAACCTTTTTTCTTCCTGTAAGAGCATTTTCACACGCGATCACTCATGCCTGAACCTCAAATTGATTCTTGTTTTCGGGCAAAAAAAGGCATCATCACAGGTTTCAGAGATTCTTTTCACACACATCAAACGCACAGCAAGTGCCTGGGAATTGACAGATGACCAGAAAACGCTAAAAAAGCCATTTAAGGAACCCTTGAGGAACCTTTATGTATAAACAGTGAACGTAGTGAACTCACGGTGCAAATGGACTCGGGTCAAAGGAAAAAAACAACAACATGAAAACAGCCTGAGGCGATTTTTGACTGCCAATCCAGGACAAGTTTCGAACAAAATTATAATATTAATAATAAAAGCATGACACATTGCATTGCTGCAAGTCTGAACATGGATAAGTGCAGGCTTTTTGGTAGGAATCATATGGCTGTGTGTGTATTATGGAGGTACAGAGCAAAACAAAGAGTATAATATTATGTCCGGTTTAAATGAAAGATGACGGCATTAAACGTTCCTTTGGCCGAGGCTCCTAAAAAAACGATGGTCCTGGTATTGGTCCGGTATCGTGTCCCAAGACAGTGTCCAAAACTTAGGAAATTAAACTAAATTACTTACTAAATTAAATTAAATTTACACAACGTTGTGCTAAAATGTAAATACCAAGAAACCAAAAGGAGCTAAAAGGAATACCAGTGTGCGGGATTTCAATAGTCAGAAGAAGTTGTACCAGAGGTCTAGGTTTAGGTTTTGTTACAGTCCAGGTCTTCCTTCATTCGAGAGTGGTGAAGCCACACCCACTTTATCTAGATGACATCACAATGAAGTGACCGTATAAAGTCGGGTTGGAAGCAGGGATCCGGGAGCTCTCTAGCTGATGCTCGAATTCGTTTGGTGATTCTGTTTTGGTGTTTTGTATTCGTATGATCGACTTACAGACGGGACTTTCGACACGTTTTTGCTTTTCGATTTGCTGCCTTTATGTATATGCTTACCGCAAATTTGCTTGGCAAAACTGGCATCCCAATTTGGCCTCTTCTTTTTCTGAGACCGGGTGTTTTTCATCACACATAAAAACCACAATTGCAAGAGCGTGATTCATCTTGCTCCAATTGTTTACCTCTAGCACATGCTAACCTGCAGCGTAGCGTACGATTCATCAGGTGACATCATCGTAAAATCTACATCAGAGTTGCTGAAACGGTTTCCAACGCAGGGCCAAAATCATACTTGATTGAGGGCAATGGACCAAAGGTGAAAACTGAGCTGAACTCAAGCATCGCAGGTTCAGTGTCAGTTTGAAAGTGAACGGATGTTAATCCAACCAGAACACTTTCATTTCACACACACACACACACACACACACACACACACTTCCAGGTCTTGTGTTGAATTCAGAATCCAGCCAGAAACATCAGAGCGATCTTCCTACAAAAGAAAGCGCATGCTGGAGTTGAGGATACCAGCAAAACACTGCTGGACCTCTGACAGAGCCAGGAATGCTGCTGTGGATGGAAAAACAAGTAAAAAAGAAAGATGGAGGAAAAACAGCTCGCTGTGTATTGTTCATCAGGCACCTGAACCCCATTCATGATTTTTCTGCAATGTTTACCATTTTAAATTTGGAGACAGGATGTTTTTGGATGTGGGAGCATGACATTTTCCCTTCAATTGAACTAGAAGGCCCAAGTTCCAGCATGACAATGCCCCTGTGCACAAACCCAGCTTCCTGAAGATCTACTTTACCTGCTGTAGAGCTCTGACCTCAACCCTAATAAACATGAAAAATTGGAATGCTGACTGTACTCCAGGCATAAATTTCCACAGGCACACTCCAAAATCTAGTGGAACATCTTCCCAGAAGTGTGGAGCTTGTTATAACTGTGGAATAGGACTTTTAGAAAGCAATTTCCAATCTTATGGTCAGGTGACCACATTAAAGTGCTTATAAATGCAATGCAGACTGTCCCTTTGTCCCTATTAGTTTATTTCTGATGAGTGAATCAGTTGTCACAGTGGCAAGAACTTCTACAACTATATCCGACTATATCTGGTTAACACTAAACATCCATTCATTATAGTTCAATTATTATTATGGTTATCAACTGTTCACTACTGTTGCAACTGCAAGTCATTTCAGTCCAAAACCATCTTCATGGTTCTTAAGTTCATGTGGAACCATCCTCAGCAATAGAGTTGAGCAACAATGACAAGGGCCAAACTGTGCTAGATGGCCTTGCTCCAGGACCCCCAAGAGTGGCAGCTTGGCGATGCTGAGGCTTGAACCCCTGACCTTTCAATCAGTAACCCAGAGCCTTAACCTTTGAGCTCCCACCTCCCTGCCGGTATGGGCAAAAAATGTGTTTTTCTGTTATGTAGCTTTATGTTGTTTAATGTAGCACCAGGGTTCTGGAGGAACGTTGTCTCATTTTGCTGTGTACTGCGTCCTCTATATATGGTTGAAATGAGACTTGACTTAACTTGACTTGACTTGGTGTGCTTACTGCCACACTGCAAAAATTGGTTTGAGTAACTTTTGAGAAATGTCTGTAGGATGTGCTGCACAAAATCCAATCCATGGAGGCTCAACCTTACACGGGTTAAACTCATAGGATTAAAGGATCTGCTGCTTGGCCACTTTGGAGGTTTCTACAATTCAAGAAATCCATCTGGATGTATCTTGTAAGATTTGCTCTCCTCTTCTTCAAACTCTTTGACCAGTTTTCAATTCTGTTCCCTTTTTATGTGTATAAATTATTACAGACCTGATAAACACTCTCCAATCGATCTCCATGTTGCTCCATGCTGTGTTTAAATATGTCTCTCAGGAACATCCATCATCAGAAAGGGCAGATAAACAGCCAATGTGATCCGCATCTTAATGCATAGCCAACGATACTATACATTAAAGATACATATGAAGCAGCTATCAATGCGATGTGATACAATTCACCCCATTACGATTAGATTTCAATTCAATTCGACACAATGCAAAACGATGCAATGGGAAAAATACGATGCTCTGCAATTCAATATGGTACAAACACTTTTATTTCTTTGGTTCAGACAGATGGCAAATCATCAATTTATTTAAGTGCCTTCTGACTTCTAAAACATGGCCCCTTTCACACACACGCCTCCTGTGCAAAAAAAAAAAAAAAAGCTTAAATAAAACCAGCCGTTCTTTTCCTGTTGTGTCTGCAGGAAGATGCAGCTCTACCTCTGCCATGTCAATCTGTATTCTATGTCAGTGGTCCCCAACCCACAGGCCACGGACTGGCACCGGTTTGTAGGTCAATTGTTTCCGCACAGAAAGAATACATAACTTTACATTATTTCTGTTTTATTTATGGTCTGATTCTGAACAATGTTTTATTTTGGAAAATTACCGGATTCTCTCCCTCACATCTGTCTATGACTCACTCTTGAAGCATGTCAAGATGCTAAAAACACAGACTTGTATCTGATGCACACTTTTTTAAATCGATGAATCACATTGTTAACTTTTATACTCTCTTCACCTCCACTATACTCTTACTGTACTCTTCCTTTAGGATCACCCCTACACCATTTCTCTTTCCATTCACACTATGATAGAACAGTTTAAACACCTCCAATGTACCTGCTCTTACTCCCTTTCCCCTTGGTCTCCTGAACACACAACATATCTACCTTTCTCCTCTCCATCATATTCGCTCCCTCTCTCCCTTTACCAGTTATAGTACCAACCCGAACCTCCACTTCTCCTCCACTTCTCCTTTTCCTGCTGTCTCTGTAGACGTCTTCCCCCTCTCCTTCTCCTCCTTCAGCCAACAGTAGCCCAATTTCCACCGGTGCCCTGTTGGCTAATGATACCTGTGGCGGTCGTTGGTAACCCGGGCCTCGACCAATCCGGTATGCAATTCAGGTTTGTGATTCGCATATTTGATTTGGCACGTTTTACACTGGATGACCTCCCCATTTATCCGGGCTTGAGACTAAGAGTGACCTGGCTTGTGCCTCCCTAATGGCTGGGTTGGGTCTCCTAACCCAATGAAGGGAAAAGTTTCATGCTGGCGCATCCAAAGGCATCCTGTACAATTGTGTGCCTCCAGCTTTGTTGTAACAGTTTGGCTAAGAACCACATCTGAGTGGAAGATTCAGGTGTCCCAATACTTTTGTCCATATAGTGTATGATCTCAATATTCTGTAGGCAAATTCACTGCGAATTGTCCCCTTTGTAACTGCATCTATATTCCACCTTATAAAAGTAGCCAGTAAAATCTATGTTATAAAACGTAGTGTATATAGTGAATGTATTATAGTCAGATATAAGAGCAGATATATTTCTAAACAATTCAAACCTTTTATGGACTTTTCCCACCAACTCGTCTATAATAATAGCAGTAATATTAATAATAATAATAATAATAATAATAATAATAATAACTTTTAAATCAGTGCACACTTCATGGAAAAAGAGGCAGAGGTGCACCAAAGAGGCAGTAATATGAATCATCGAATGAAAGCTCACAGACCTACAGAGTGGTGGCTGCCCTCCAAATGGCAAGCGGTCCGTCACAATGCGGCATAAAGTGCGCACTTAGCGGCTCCTCGTTTAGCAGCACTGATAGCGATCGGGGGTATGTAGGCGGAGAACACGAAGTCCGCCCGAAAGACTCCTCTATAGATTAATGCAGCTGATGCAAAAACGCAAGCGAGACCATTTCGATTAAATTCACTACGCGAAATAAAAAGCCCAACGCTGCGGTCAAAGGTTTGTGGACACCCGTGCATAAGATGTGCTTTCTGAACATTCTGTTCCGCACACATTTTCCATTTGCTGTGCTCATTAAGCAATACCATATTGTGTCCGTCCCCCTTTTGCTGCTGAAACAGTCCTGACTCGTCGAGCCAATGCTCCTTCCTTGGAGCACATTTGATAGATTTTGACCACTGCAGACCGAGAACATCCCACAAGTGCTGCAGTTTTGGAGATGCTCTGACTCAGCCGTCTAGACGTCACAATTTGTCAAACTCGAATCCTTACGCTCACCCATTTTTCCTGCTTCTTACACGTCAACTTTGAGGACAAATGTTGCTACTGACAAATCAATGGTCTGGCTGTTATGGGTCCGTTGTGTATCCAGAACGTACTCTATTTGGTCAAAAGTTTGCGGACACCTGAGCAAGCTTAAGCGTATGTGCTTTTACATCCCATTCTATATTAAGCCACATGAGTGGTAGTAAAGTCAGGTAGTGATGTAGGTGAGAAGGTGAGGAGGCCTGGGGGTGCATTCACATTCTTTATGCTCAATATGGTTGAGGTCAGAGCTCTAAAGCAGGAGATCTTCCACTCCAACTGGCTTTGTGCACAGAAAAGGGAGTTTCCAAGTCTGGCCTCAAAATTAATTCCAATTTATGTACAGTTGAAGAAAATTGCGTTTTTTGTGTGTGAAAGGAACAGCTTGGAGATTTGTCCGTTTGCCCACCTTTTTTTAGCCTTTGTGGGAACTAGATTGAATGTACACCGTTCTATCGCTTTCTCTTTTTTTTCCCGCCTTTACTTACTGACGAATAACTGGTCTGTCGTTTTTTTCTTTCAGGGTGGTTTGTTCTTTTATCTGCAGGGGGCCGAGCACCGTTTACACACTGCATTATTCCTTTCTGAAGAGCCGTTCTCTCTCGTACTCATACGTCACGCTGTATTGTGAAATTCGTTCCCGCACCACGCCCTGATCCCGACATCCAGATGTGTTTCACGTCGCCCGAATATCCAAGCAAACACAAATTCTTTACAGCTTTATAAAGCGCACAGCTGAATTCCAGAGCAGTCATGCTCATGAAGAATACTGCGTCGCTTTCAAATGGTTTTCTGTCTTCCCTCCGGGTTTCGGCGCCCGAGTCAAACGCCACAATCAAGCGCTTCATCCTTCCACTTTCTCATTAAACGATAGCAGAAGAAATCATCTTGGGAGAGCGGAACAATTTAATATGTTGTTTCATCTTCGGTGTCTGATAGCACACCAGTGTAAGATTCATTTTACTCGCAATTACCGGGTTTCTCATTCGGGGCTTTTATTGCTCTCACGCCTCGGCTTGATGTAGCGGCAGGGCCAGTATTGTGTGTGTGTGTGTGTGTGTGTGTGTGTGTGGTTATGGTGTCACGATTTCACAGTGTATGATGGAATTGAGACTTTTTATTTTGCGGTCTAACTAGTACAAAAGATTGAGTCGTGATAAATCTGCCAGAAGAAATATTTTCTCATACATGCAATATCGCCAAAGGTTTGTGGACACCTGAGCATAAGATTGGTATGTGCATATCCCCTTCCATATTTTGTCTCCATTTGCTACTTCTCTGGGAAGATGTTCCACTAGAAGGTTCTTGTGAAGATTTCAGCCACAAGGGTGTTCTAATTCATGTTCAATAGGGTTAAGGTCGGAGCTCTAAAGCGCTGAGCTGGCTGGATATCTTCATAAAAAGAAAATTTTAAGCTACAACATCTAAAGATGCCCTGTACAATCGTGTGCCCCTACATTTTAAAGAAAATCCACATACGCAAGGAACTATATTAGGTGTTTAATGTAGAAATGGTATTCTTCTCTGTCATGTTGTTGTAACGTTGTCGCCTAAGCAGCGGTCGATCGTTATGTGTGTCTGTCAGCACACCTCGTTCTGACCCTTAATGCGATTATGATCTTAATCCTGTCTGCTGACAAGTTGCAGAAGCATCATCTTCACCGCAGCCACATAAACACGCAAATATTAACCCACTTACACTCCTTGTGAGGACCTTTCATGGATCTTATTAATATAAGAAATTAATCATAAATGTGCATAAACCAAACTTTTAACCTTAAACTCCTGAAACAAAAGTGTAAAAATGCAGAGCAATTTGGAAATACTGTTGGATATTCCTACCCTTGTGAATCAATAGTCACACTGCCTGGTGAATCAATAGTCACACTTCCTGGTGAATCAATATATACACTTCCTGGTGAATCAATAGCCACACTGACTGGTGAATCAATAGGTACACTTCCTGGTGAATCAATAGATACACTTCCTGGTGAATCAATAGATACACTGACTGGTGAATCAATAGGTACACTTCCTGGTGAATCAATAGATACACTGACTGGTGAATCAATAGATACACTGCCTGGTGAATCAATAGTCACACTTCCTGGTGAATCAATAGATACACTGACTGGTGAATCAATAGATACACTGCCTGGTGAATCAATAGTCACACTTCCTGGTGAATCAATAGATACACTGACTGGTGAATCAATATATACACTGCCTGGTGAATCAATATATACACTGCCTGGTGAATCAATAGTCACACTGACTGGTGAATCAATGGATACACTTCCTGGTGAATCAATAGATACACTGCCTGGTAAATCAATAGCCACACTTCCTGGTGAATCAATAGGCACACTTCCTGGTGAATCAATAGGCACACTTCCTGGTGAATCAATAGGCACACTTCCTGGTGAATCTAGAAGATTAAAAAACAGTGGCTTGGTAAGCCTGATAAATATTTATTAGAGACTTTTACGAGAGCTCATTTTGATCGTTGTGAGCTTTCTCACTGCAGTTTTGTTCATCAAGACTTGTCCAGCTTCCAGCCTGAATGGCAGCTGCGAGGCTATGAAACTCCCTATAGGATAGAGGGAAAGGTTTACCATGAGGCAGTAAAATTAAACCGTACCCATATAAACACAGCTTTCCAGCCAACGCACTCTTGAGCACACACACATTCACACTCACATTCCAAATCTCCATGCAGTCTTTGCTAACTGCACAGACTCAATGCATCAAGCTCGGTAGTAACCAGTAGTGGATGTTTTTCGGCAGTGTGATCACTTGAGCCAACATGTTATAGGGGGAATGAGTACGGAACAAACCCCAAGCATATTTTTAACACACAAGGGACAAGGGTTTGAAAAGGGACAAACAAGATACATGACCAAAACTACACACACTGCTCATGAGCTTTATGGAATGGGTTTTCATGGCCAAGCAGCTGCATGCAAACCTCACATTATCCTTGGGCTCTGGATCAGTGAAAACTAGGGGTGTAACAATACATGTATTCGTACCGAAAAACGTTTCAGTACAGGACTTTTGGTATAGTGCACTTGTGTACTGATTGCAGTCGTTGTTTTACTTGTGGAACATAGTTACAATCTGAGTTTTCTCCTGACGGATTAAGTGGCGAACCGCAGGTTTGTTTAGTCTCCGACTCGTCACTGTAGCTACTCGATCCGAACACGATTTTGTTCTGCGAATGCACGAAATCGCTGCCGCTTCCTGTCATCGTCAACGTTTATACATATCTAGACATAATATGGATTACTTTGCGTTTTATCTACTGCTTCAAGAATTTCTCTTAAAAGAAGAATATGCTGATAATTCAGCATATCGAGAGAGTGAATGAATGAATGAATGAATGATGGAAGAAATTCATTTATAAATAAATACATTGAATGAACAAATAACTATTGTGTGTTTCTTAAATGCAGTCATTTGTTAAAGTATGCTGAAATAAGTAGAACATATCTTTACAAACTAAAATTTTAAATGTAAAAAAAAAAAAAAAACCACACACTTACATTCACACATCTGTATGACCTAAAAAGGGACAAACTCATGTAAACTATTTGATTACATTTTTCCATTTATTTAATTGTATTTAATCATTTAAATTTGTGCCTATTTAATCAATTACCCAATTCAATTAATATTATAAAAAAATTTATTGCATTCATTTGATTTATTCTGTTTTTTTATATATGTAATTTTTTATCTAAAACAATTTATTTAAAAATTGTTTTAAAAAATGGAAACTGTTCACAAATGTAAATAATCATAAACGTTTTTGCTTTCCTTCCCCCTAACCGTACCGAAATTGAAACGAAGCGTGACTTAAAAACCGAAGTACAGACCGAACCGTAAATGTTGTGTTCCGTTACACCCCAAGTGAAAACGTGTTCTGCGGGGTGACTAATCACACTTCTCTGATTGGCAATATGATAGGCGAATCTGAGTTTGGTGCATGTCAGGAGAACATTACCTCCCTGTCTGCGTTGGTAGAGGAACTGGTTTTCATTTTGGACTATGCAATGCTTCCAACACTGTGGGAACATTCTAGGGGAGGCTCTTTTTTAATTCCAGAATGACTGTGTCCCTGTGTATGAAGCAAGGTCCATAAAGACATTGTTGGATGAGTTTGGTGTGAAAGAACTTGACTGGGTTACACTGAGCTCTGACCTAATGAATGGGCAAACATTCCAACAAAAACACTCCAAAATGTTGTGGAAAGCTTTCTCAGAAAAGCGGAAGCAGATATAGCTACAAAGAGGAGATCAACTCTATGTTAATGTGTAGAACAACTCGTGTCCTTGCTAATGTAATGGTCAGGCGTCCCAATACTTTTGTCAATATAGTGTAAGTGCATATGGCGTTTTGCATCCTCAAAACCAGGAGACTCTACAACACCAGGTTTAATTTGGCCACTTTAACAAAACGTGATAGGAAGCTTCCTCAGACACCTCTCAGACCCGTTACTCTGGCGACAGATGTCCCACGTCGACACACTTCCTAATTATTTTCTATCCTTTTTAAAGGTGTTTGTGCTGCGAGAGGGATGGTGTGAATAAAACCGTGCATGGCGTGATACTACATCAGGATTCTTCACAATTTCAGATGACCTGAGTGTCAGAAATTATGCACGTTTGAAATACGCCAGTGGTCCGTAAACCTCTCTACACTTCAGTCCTAATCCAGGATGTGTGTGTATACATGAAGGGTTGGGTTGGGATGCAAAAAATTTATTAGGACAATCAGTTTCCAAAACTTCTTTGGGAATTACGCACTGTATTAAAAAAAGTATTGGGACGACTAGCTTTTCCGGACATGTGCAATTCCCCCGAAACTGATGGGGGCACACAATTGTATAGGACGTCCCTTTTTTTTTTTACCCCTTTTAACAATGGACATTGTATTAAAGCAGCTTTACACAGATAAAGCAGTAATTAAAGACTGTAAAAGTTTAGTGCCTATACATTTATCCCTAATGAGTGAACCAGTGGCGAATGTGGCAGGGAAAAAACTTCCTGAGATGGCATGAGGAAGAAACCTTGAGAGGAACCAGACTCAAAAGAAAACCTAATCCTCATCCCCGAATGTCCATTCATTATAGTACATCGTTGTGAAGCTGTGCAGTGATTGGTGATTAACTGCAAACCTGTTCCAGCATAACAATACCCCTGTGCACAAAGCTAACGCCGTGAAGATCTGCTTTACATGGTTTGGTGTGGAAGATCTCCTGCTATAAAGCTCTGATCTCAACCCTATTAAACATGATGAACTAAAACACTGGCTGCACCTCACCTACATCTATTTCTGACTTTACTAACAACCTTAGCCCTGAAATCTCACTCCAAAATCAAGTCTTCCCAGAAGACTGGAGGTTAATAAAGGAGCAAATTGGGACCACATGTAGAATTTGATGTTCACAAAAATACACATACCAATCTTATGCTCAGGGTCACCACTTTTGCCTATACAGTGTAACTCGCATCATGTCATTAGATCACAATATGATCTTGTTAAATCATCAGACGCTCTTAATAATGCGTTGTTTTTTTCTTTACAGCTTTTGTCAGCCCACGAGTTTCACAAGCTTTTTAAACTCTGACCTTTTCCATTCCTTCCCATAGATACAAGACTCAGGGTGTAAATGTGTGAGATTGTGACAGCACAGGGTTTCCCCCTTTAGTTAAACCGTAAAAAACCTGGCTCGTTCCATGAAGCCCGAGCTAAAGATTACACCCAGAGGTGCTGAGTGTGCACGGCGCATACTCGAGACGATATGTTAGAAATCAGAGCACGCACACACACACACACACACACACACACACACACACACACACACACACACACACACACACACACACACAGAACACTTAAATATAATAACAGCCATGATAAAACGTTCAGAAACTGCCTTTATTTTGAGTAAGAAAAAAATAATATATTCAATCTAAAAGCTTTTCTAAACAAACCCTGTCCCTCAAATCTGCACTGAAGTGTGCCATTATATAACGAGTGCAAAACAAAAACATTTTTTTCTCTCCGACATGCCATTTAAGTGCATTTTAGAAAGAGACAAGGTGAAAGAGAGCGAGAAAGAGAAAGAGAGTGATAGGTAGAGGGGGGGAGAGATGGTGAAAATGAGGACAAGGCCAGGAGCGCAAGTGAAAGTGGAGCAGGCAATTAAGAGCTTCATGGCCCTAAATGCCGGCTCTCCTGTCTTTCTCTCTCTCTCTCTCTCTCTCTCTCTCTCTCTCTCTCTCTCTCTCTCTCTCTCTCTCTCTCTCTCTTCTCTTGCTTTCTCATACAAATCTCTCATGGCATCCTTTCTCTCCTAATAAAAGCCTATATGCATGAACGAGTGTGTGTGTGTGTGTGTGTGTGTGTGTGTGTGTGTGTGTGTGTGTGTGTGTGTGTGTGTGCAGTGTGGTTGCACGTTTCTGTAAAACACTCTAAACTGCTCAACGTCTCTGGGTGTTTTTTTTCAGCTGCACTTGTTGAAGGATCATGTGATCTTTTGGCTCGCGGCTGAATAATTTACACTGTTCACTGGGTACAGGAGCACACATACGCACACACCAGTGAAAAACAATATGTGGCAGGATGGTCCGAGTTCATTTTGTACCCAATATACCACCTAAACTGAATCGTTCTCTGCAGCGACTCTGCCCTCATCACCTTTTCAAATTAGAAAATTTGTACACTCGGAAAGAAAACGCTAGAAGCGCTTCCTGTACTAAACAATATTCCAAGCCAAAAATGCATTAGCAAATGAGAAATATTGTTTAGCACTTTTTTTTTACGGTACAATGCACCAAAGAAACCTGAAACATTTGCTCATGCTTTCATATTTCTCAATCTCTTAGCATTGATGCAATCGATAAAAGGACAAGTTTATTTTGTCATCTCTAAGCATCTGAGAGAGTATAAAGGATTAAATATAAAGAATATATACATATACAGTAGAATATACAAATAAATAAATCCTATTGAACTAGCTAGGTCAGTAACAGTAAACACAAACGTTTCAACTATCATCTGTTAAAACAACTATTAAAACAAACACCAAATGGTTTCCATTAAATCAAATTAATGGTTCCTACTGGTGTCCAGTAGACACCAACATGTGATCTACCAGTTACCAAAAATGTTTTAAGGTCCTTCAAATGTTTCCACTAGATATATTATGTTCATTTTACTGCAGTTCACAAGATTTTCACATTTACCATTTTTTTTAATAGTAATTCTTTATTATTGATGATACATCCATTTATAAAAGCCATCAGTTTTCCCAAAACACATCCAATTTCAGCTAGTTCAGTCCAACCTGCCAAACTAATGAAAATAAAGGCAGCTAAGGCCATTTCGCTGTGTATGATAGTTCACCGAAACAGAACCGAGAGGAGCACAAATGTCTCCGAGCGGCGTGTCGAGCTGCTTTGTGGCAGTGTGTGGGAGGCATGCTGGAGAGATGCAGCAATAACCCACACCACCAACAGGGAAGATGGCTTACAGTGGTGGGAACTGACTAATGACTAATACTGGGAGTAAAGAAAAAACATTCTCTGTATAAAATGCAGCAAAAAGCGGGGAATAAATACAACATATACGAGCCAAAGACAAAATTCACAAAGCTCAATAGATAAATCACAGGAGAAACAGCGAAGCCCGAAAAGCCCCGTGTCTTTTAGATGTTTTTCTACATCGCCTCAAACGCAGCCATGTCTGATAACACGTTTTTGTTCATGTTTTTTTTTTTTTTTTAAACAGATACATTCAGGATATTTCTGTCAGAAAATAAATAAAACAATGCCACAAAATCTCTACAGCTATGGACAGACCACATCCGTGAATACAGAATGATAAGGAACTAGCTAACATCTGTGAAGAAATTTTTTTTTTTACATTTTATATATTGTGAGTTTTATGCAAGTCACAGAAGAAGGAATATGAAAATCCAAATATTAAATACTATAAATTTAGTAAATAATTAGACACTAAAATCCTAATTGTGATAAATACAAGCAGCTAGCAGGCAGCTAGTTAAGCAGCATAAAGGTCATAGAGTGTCTCCAAACTATACGTTCATAAAAAGTATGATCATACACAGTTTACCTGCCAGCTATATTACCCGTAGTGATGCTAATGGGGACAACAAAAGAGATTTATAAATCTAAATTATTTTGGAGGATTTTGTGAGAGAACAGTGCCACAGAATGCTGAAACATTCCACCCAACTAGCTCAAAAACCGAACTAGCAAGCTAACTTTTGCTAACTGTAGCTAAATTGATGTTTTTCAGGATTCAAATAGTAAACTCCAAATAACAAAAAAATACAAGCTAGCTGACTAGTACATAGCTAGCAAGCTAGTCTGGTGTACATGTTAGTGCTATTAGGTTATTAGGAATAGCACAACAACATAGTGTGTTTTCAGATTGAATATTCATTGTGTATCAAAAAATCCTGCCATTTTATATTACAAAAAATACTTTTTTTTAAATGATGTGTCATTTTAAGAAGGTTGAGGTACCCAGAAACGAAAAGCCACAGAAATACCTTGCTAACCTAGCTAGTTGGCTACTGTTCGTAAAAAAGAAAGGATTTGATTATGATATAGTTAATGCTTTTAATAATTCACAGATCAAATTAAAATACAATTTGAGACATTTAAATCCGACTTCGGACAAATACCAGCAGTTACTTAAACAACAAACAACAACAGAGAGCTAGCGATAATTAGCTATTAGAGACAGGAAGTGTTTCCAAATTATATGTTTATGAGGATTTAGCGATTTCGAATTTTTTTTTCAAGAAGGTAAAGAGATTGTAGTCTAAGGCATAATAAACACATTTCTATAAAGAGTATGGTTAATGGTTTCAAAAGGGGTACTTCAATAAGTCATAAAAAAAAACAAAAGAATCACACAGGACATTTTTCTGTCATTATCCCTTAAACGGAGTCCGTCTGGGATTCCTGATAGCATCGGCAATCAACTCATGCTGAATACAAGTCCAAAATGATGTGCGTAATTGGTACTTAATGGCTCCGAGTGGGGAAGTAGATGAATGGCAGAACCTTGAGAGAAAATAGGTCCACGGTCAAAAGCGAAAGACCAAAAAAAAAACTAAAATGTAAAGGAACTGGAAGGGGTGAGAAGGATATCTGTCTGGCTTTTAGTTCAGTTATTCAGTGGAGCCAAAGACATGGTTTATATTTAGAGAAGTGGTGTGAGAATAAAGAAGGGATTAGTGTCTCTGGGTGGCGTCTGTAATAACGTTTTAAATGCATGATTAAAATCTCCAGACTACAAACTGTTTTTCCAGAAACCAGGATGTGGATTTTGATATAAAGGGTATTATTCGATCATTTATTTATTTATATGTTAAGTAAAGTCTGATTTGTTTTCCTTCACATGTACTAAGAAACCGAATCCTGTTCCAGTATGACGATGCCCCTGTGCACAAAGCCAGCTCCTTGAAGATATGCTTTGAATGGGTTGGTGTGCAAGATGTTCTGCTATAGATCTCTGACCTCAACTCTGCCTATTGAACACATTTTGGATGAATGTGAACACTGACTGCACCCCAGGCCTCCTCACCTCTTCTACACATCAGTACCTGACTTTATTAACACCCATGTAACTGAATGAGCATAAAAATCTCCATAAAATCCAGTGGAACACCTTCCCAGAAGATTGGAGCTTATTATAAGAGTAAATAAGCACTAAATGTGGAATGGGATGTTAAAAAAAAACATCAATCTTACGGTCAGGTGTCCACAAACTTTTGTCTATAAAGTGGACTATATTAGTACATATATAAAATATATATTACCAAAAACAAAAAGAGTGAGTATGACCATATTTCTTACTCTCGCTTAACCTCTCTGAACTTCGTAGCTATGAACAGCATTGCATTTTTCTCTTCTCCCATGGCTCATGTAAAATATCTGGCCTGGCAGTGTCTTTATTTTGAATCCACATGCTTTCATTGGAGGATAGTGACGGCTTTGAGCAGCACGGTTCTGTAGTTTGCTCAGTTTTCATAACAACTATCTGTGCAAACTAATTTATTCATCTAACAAAAAAAATTAATATTACAGCCAGATTGTATTGTGCAAAGTGAGACAGAAAAAAAGACAATGATGGCTGCATTAGCAGCACGCTCTCAAAAAAAAAAAAAAAAAACGTCTTTGCATTTAATATCATTTTTAAAAAAAAGATTTTTCCACACCTGGACTTGTCGTTATACGTGCTATTATATATTTAAGCACTGATTTTATACAGAGGTGGAAAAGATGACGGAATTGTATCCTGAAAGAGAAGTTTATCAGACTATTTTAGCGTAACGATAGCTAGGTTGGATCGTATTTGCCAATAGCCAAATTATAAAATAAAAAAAGCATGAGAATGTGCTAAATGAAATAAATATGACTATGTTAATTATTAATAAACATAATATTTAAATAATTAATGTAATATAGTTCTCTCTGTGCAGCGAGCTGTCTCACGTGTAAAAACAAACAGCACACGGCGTCAGTGATGCGCCTCTAGAGGCCGCTCGTGTAATGACAGGATTTATATTATTTATTATATATATATTTATTTATAGTATATGGATTTAATCATCTATTAGTGCAGATGAATCAGCAAAAAATGATGAATGGGTCAACCTTAAAATCAGACTACTAAAGTCTCAGTAATTTTCCAAGGGAAAAGGGAAGCGGTGTGGGGTGATAAAGATGATTCCCAGAGTAACCTCAGATCACCTGGAATCCATATCCAAAAAAAAAAAAAAGCTTCAATTAATCATTTTGACCCAGAATGCCGAGTTGTACAATCCGACAGCCATCTATTATAAAGACATTTCAGACATTTTTAAGTTTAATAGGGAGAGACAGAAGTCTACCAGATCACCGCTTCAAAGGGACCTTCCAAGTTGCCATGACTCCTGGCTTGCAGGTTGCTATGACTGCAGTGTCCTAGCACCAAGTGCAGATCCGTCTCATCAGCTCACTAATAGTTTATAAATGAGATTTCTATGTGCAAGCATAAACTGAGGTCTGGGGACACGGACACGTGCATTCAGAAAACACAGTCCCCTGTGTGTGTGTGTGTGTGTGTGTGTGTGTGTGTGTGTGTGTGTGTGTGTGTGTCAGAACCTCAAGGGCATCAAGCCGGAAACCTGTATTATGTAATATGGTTTATGTATATGATTTAATAAATCATGCAGCTGCTGTTAGTGAAGGAGGAAAGGAAAGAACAGGATGGTTATAATTCTTTTTTTTTTTAAAACAAAACAAAAAAAAAACATGCATCAAGTGCAAGAAGAGATTAGGGTCCAAAAATACCACAGCCCCTGTGACAAGAAACGATCGATTTGCCGAGATGAAAAACACACACACACACACACACACACACACACACACACACACACACACACACACACACACACACACACACACTCCCAGATCAATACTGAGACAAAGACTCTTATGTTAATGCAAAACTGCTGCTGGAGTTCATAACGAGGCGATAACTGAGGGCCCAAACCCCGGGCGAGAATAAATTCTATCATCGTGCACGTGGTCTTTTTTTACGAAGAATGAACTGGGTTGATGTAGGATGTGTTTTTTTGGGGTAGATGGACAGTTTTACTTATTGTATTAAGGCATGATTTATTATATCTAATATACGTGGCAACATATAAGATGTATAATGTAAAAAAAATCAATAATGTAAACACTAGAGGAAGGAGTCTCCAGTGTCAGTGGTCTTTTTTTTTTTTTTATACACCGCCTTATTAATTTCGATAAGAAAGAAAGAAGGGGGTGAAAGAACAAGCAGCTGTTATAAGCAAAAAAACAAAAAAAAACAAAGGTCCCCAACCACTGGGCCACAAAGTGTTTAATTACTAATTTATATCAATTAATTGACTAGTAATATTTTCTCAGTTTGTAGAAAAGTTACTGTGCATGAAACCAGTCCATGATGCATAAAAGGTTGGAGAGTGTATGTTCTGGTCTGTATAACAATCTATAATATTAAAAGTAACAATAAATGGATAAAAAGCATCAGATGTTAGAGACATGAAACACATGATGTCTCAGGGTTGGTTGTTTTTTTTTTTTTTTGTCGTGTTCTACAGAGTTCTTAATGGTTTTATGATCATGAATTAAAGTTCTGAATAAACTCGGTGATGCATATCGTTAAATATCGTTAAGTGTTATACGATACAATATTTTTGATACATATGGCGACAGTATTGGGTTTTGATAATGATATCACATCATAGTAACAAGTACATCATAGGGAATAATCAGGGTTTTCTTCTCTACAGGAACCTCGAGTGTGTCATGTTAAGATGCAGAACACAAGTTGTGCTTTGCAGGTAGCAGGAGCGGTGATGTGCATGTCGTTTTGCAAACATCTGTCTGTGCGCGCGCGCGTGTTATCTACAGTACAGATGTTCCATCGCGCGCTCTTGCCCGTCCTTAAATAATAATAAGACAGAAAGCCACTCACGTGCCGAGGACCTCCTTGAATTCGAAGATTTGCTTAATATCGTCCACTTGTTTTTTCCACGAGTCCGTGGCGGTCTCTCCGTTCTCCTGAGCCATGGCGGAAACCGGAGAAAGAGCGCAGGAAGACGAGCCCGTTCGAGCAGCAGCAGCTTTGTCTGGGACTCGGAGAGAGAGAGAGAGAGAGAGAGAGAGAGAGAGAGAGAGAGAGAGAGAGAGAGAGAGAGAGATCCCCGGAGAAAACCCGCGCGTTCCCACGCTGCGTTTCACACGTCCCTCGCCTGTCGGGCACGCGCATGCATGGGGAGGATAGATCAATATATATATATGTGTGTGTGTAAATTGAAATAATTAATCAATCAATGTAATGAATGAATGAAAACGTGAAGCGCGAGCTCTGCGTCGCTCTTCGGCAGTCTCGGGTTTGCGCCGCTACCCGACCCCCTTGCGAGTGTAAGCGCGCGCGCGCGCGTGTGTGTGTGTGTGTGTGTGTGTGTAAACGGGCGCGCGTGCGCGCGAGAAACGAGAAGGCAAGCGTGCGCCCGCCTGCGTTTTCCCCTCGCGCTCGTCCCCGCGTTCCAGTGCTCGTGCTCGTGCTGTCCTCGGTGCACCTGCAGCGTCTTACACACGCTTTGACGCAATTCCAATTTGCTCGTGCAAAAAAAACCAAAAAAAAAACACCAACAACAAAAAAAGAGCTCGTGCTCTGTTTATCGAGTTACAACGCGCATCTCTGTGCACTGAGCAAGGGAATGTTCGTGCGGTGTGTGTGTGTGTGTGTGTGTGTGTGCCAGCGGTTGTTATGGTGATGGGACAGAATAAGAGAGATGAGAAAGTGATATGAGAGAGAGAGAGAGAGAGAGAGAGAGAGAGAGAGAGAGAGAGAGAGAGAAGGAGGCGGAGAGCGCGTGGGACTGAACTGATGCTACTGATGATTCGCATTGCACCAAAAAAAAAATTCCCTTGTGCACTCTTAGGTGTGAGTGCACGAGCCACCGGCCTTCTTTTTCTTTTCGTAGGCACGTCGTACTAAATATTACACGAAATGTCACCTACTAGGGAGGAGTGCATTGTGGGTATTCTGTACTTCCCCGTACTTCAGCAGCACGTTGCTTTGAATATTCGAGTCATGGATTTCACTCTGTGCGTCTCAGAGATCAGATTGATCACATCAGGACCAGGATTGGTCCTAAAAACCTGCTGCTGCGATCATAATGACTGCTCATGTCTTATCTCATAATCTGCATCCCTTGAAAAAAAAGTATGACATTTTAGTTTCTTCATCATGCCAGTTTTTCCTCGTCGCCTTCATGACCATGATCATTCCATGTACATCCAGATTTCAGAGTTCAACTTGGTCAAAAGTGCAATGCAAATAAAAATTCAGAGGTTGCTCAAACAATGTGGATCCTAATCTCAATCTGCTTTTGCATCCTCGGTCCAGGTCAAGACCTTGTATTTCGCTGAGATGGCTCTATGACGGAAAGGAAAGACTTTAGCGACATCTGGTGGATAAAGAAAGAACGACCAGTGTCTTTAGGCATTCATTCTGAGAAGATACGCCCTGCAAATGAAGCAGCAGCATGTCTGAGAAGCTTGCAAACCTGTGTGTGTGTGTGTGTGTGTGTGTGTGTGTGTGTGTGTGTGTGTGTGTGTGTGTGTGTGTGTGTGTGCAGTAGTGAACCATGCTCATGAGTATTCCAGCTGCAAACTACTGCAGTTGCTCTGTGCACTCAAACACTCCGCCCCCTTTTACTTCTCTCTTTTCACCCTGAGTCAGCAGATCTGCTATGTAGAGTACACACACCTCACTTCCTGTTACACCACACCTCACCACACCACACCACACCACACCCCAATGCAAAAACTTTCATACAGATCACATCCTTCATATCACTTCCCATTTACTCTCTCGGCCTTCAGGATATTTGCTCCATCATCTTACAAAACAGCGCAATGCAGCAGTTGTTGAACTGGTCCAAAGGTGTCGAGTCATGTTCGACATCTTCTCGTTTTCTCTAATATGTTATCAGCTGGAGGTTAGATTGAGATGGTTCGGTCACGTGCAAAGGGAGGAATTGGGGTATATGGATAGAAGAAGGCTGAGGATGGAGGAAAAGTGGAAGGCCAAGGA
The DNA here is from genome assembly GCF_946808225.1 of Silurus aristotelis. Taxonomy (NCBI): domain Eukaryota; kingdom Metazoa; phylum Chordata; class Actinopteri; order Siluriformes; family Siluridae; genus Silurus; species Silurus aristotelis. The sequence continues at coordinate 2,537,836 of NC_139597.1, read as the reverse complement.
GGAGGTTTTTGGATGTGGTGAGGGAAGACATTGCAGGTGGTTGGTTTAAGAGAGGACAGAGTGATATGGAGACAGATGATTTGCTGTGGAGACCCTCCTCCTTATTTACCTCTGATCCTATCTTATTCTTCTTTTCAGACCTGCCTGATGCTCTGCTGCTGGATGGAATTCTCATCAATCATCAAATGAAAAAACTGAGGTAACGAGCTTGAAGCTCTACGAGGTCACTGTAGAACCATGAAGATAGATTTGCACTGAAATGGATATAAACAGTGGCTACAGAGGCTCCGGCCTGCAATCGTCATAAGCAGATATCCTCCATCAGTAAACAGTTCATAACCTCCACAATGAAACATCTGTAACGAATAGAATTTATGTGTTTCCCAGATGAGATCGAGGTTGTCTTCCTCATCCCATCTCATACCACTGGACGCCACTCATCAGGGACACTTATAGGGACACTTTTCAATTCAATTCTATGTTAATTAGCCTTTTAGATAGAGCTCCTGGAATAAAAAAAAAAAATCAACTTCTAAATCAAAATCATCTGACCAATGCGATGGAAACTTCTTACGCAACACCTGAGGAAAAACGCAGCAAATTAAACAGTGCACAATACAACATTTGTAGATGCAGAAAAACAAAGAAAAAGTGACCCATATAATTATGGGACATTATAAATACAGCATGGGCCACAGACAAGTGTCCCGCCAGACAGACTGACAGCCAGCAGACAGAGAGCAAGCGGCAAATAATGGTTATTTGGTGCCATCTAGTGGACTAGCAAGGTTTTGTTGTTTTAGTACATGTCATTTCAATTCATTTGATTTGTATACCGCTTTTAGCAATAAACATCTCATAACATCTCATAACGTCTCATAACGCGGTTTTACACAAATAAAGCGTTAATCAAAGGTCTCTCATTCACATTTATCCCATCATACAACTGTGCCACTATGGGGTTAAGGCGTGACAGCTTGGTGTGACTGGGATTTAACCTCATGACCTTCTCATTCAAAGTCGAAACCTTATTCACTTAGATACATCTCTCTGGTAAATCCGTAAATCTGATGGCTGCTTCCTGATCCAGCCATGAGAACCACTTCAGTACATCCTTCTTATGTTAACGGCGTTCTGAATGAAAAATACTTTTTGGACACTGTATAGAAGATATGGATGTAGATCAGCATGTGCTCATCATATTACTTGATCATTTGACACACACAATATTTGTAAATAATAATTAATAATAATAATAAAATTAATTCTTTTCAGGTCTTCAGTGCCGAATACTAGAACACACAGGTCGGGTTTTGTTATTTCTGTACATGCAATGTTCACACAAGAGTGTAAAATAAGTCTTGCCAACTCAAATCCCACCACTAATGAGTTCTAAAAGTCAACAGTGTAGTGTTTTTAAACAAATCATTCGAGTTGCTGGAACAATAAAGCAAAGTGAATTTTCAGTCTTCAGGATTATGTTTATTCATTCAGATTTATTTATTTAATGATCCTTTATTTATATAAAAGACATTAAATGTAACTTTGTTGCCCAAAGTGATTTACAAAATTTGAGAAAAATCTAAATACGCAAAACATTTCACCAGATGTAAGTGTTAAAAAATCACAATTTACCTGCTTAAAAAGCCAGACTAAAAAGATGTGTCTTTAACTGAGATCTTAAAAGGTCAGTTCCACAGATTAGAACCTACTACCGAAAAAAATCTAGCACCTTTTAACTTCTTTCTAGACTAAGGAACAGCCAGCAGCGCATGAGTTATTGATCTTAATGACCTACCCGATGTTTACAAGATTGCAGATATAATTTGGAGACAAATTGTGTTTAGTTTTAAAAACCAATAATAGCATTTTAAAATAAATTCTATACTTGACTATATAGTCAGTAGAGAGAGAGAGAGGACAGGATCGGAGTGATGTGTTCCCTTCTTTTTGTGTCTGAGACCAAATTTGAAATATGAAAAGTATGAGACCAAATATGATGGTCTCATACTTTTTTAATCAAGCTGAAGAATATATATGACAGCCAAACTTTCTCATCTTAACACCGCAACAGGGACTGCAAAGACTGCTCATTTCCAACCTTAAACAGGAGAGATTCCAAAGAGCACATAAATAAGGAAAACAACATAGGGCTCAAAACAGAGCCCTGAGGAAGACCGTATTTTAAGGTAACCACCGAGAATGAAACATTTGCCAAAATAACAGGGATGTTGTATCCCTAAGATATGTGTAAAACCATTTTAAAGCTGATCCACTAAAACCAACCTCCAAACCACACTCCAACCGGCACTGAGATCTAACATAATTAAAACAGCAGCCCTATCAGAATCAACCGCTAAGAATAAATTGTTTAAAACATTCACCAGAGTGGTTTCTGTACTATGACCAGCTCTAAAACCAGAATTTATCAGGAAGACTTCTGAGTCAAAAATACCTTCTCTAACACTTTAGACAAAAAATGGTAGTTTAGAAATGGAACGGAAATTATAACTCTGTAACCTTCAAGGTTCTTTATATAAACGGAGAAACCCTGCATGTTTAAAACAAGATGGAACACAACCCTTTAGATAAGGAACTATTTACAATAGCTAGTATACTCGGGTGATACCCATGGTTTCAAACAGATCTTTTAAAAATCGTGTTGGATCCAGTAGAGTAGAAGATGATTTCCTGTGCTTAACTAAGTCATATGTACTGGAACTTGACATAGGGATTTTCGAGAACAATATTTGAGGGGAGAATCTCTTCTTTAATCTTATCACTAACATGTATGGAAGGAGCCTCCAGTGAACCAGGCATGTATGGTTTCCATGAAGGGAAAAGTCTTCATGATCGAAAGTAAGGGTTTTTCTTCTTAATATGATGAGCTGTGTGTATGTTTGCTCGAGGGCCCAACATTGGCCAGCTCCCAGTCAATACGTTAGCTGTTACATACATTTTGTTCCAAACTTCCATCCAGGTGCTTACAAGTTCACCCTGAGGTCATGCGGCTCTGTTTTATCAGCAAGGATCCTCATGCTAAGCCTCCAGTGGCAGTTAAATCTTGCCGGAACTCAGAACCCGTCTCTGAGCGGACTCATCACGGGTGGATTCTCCCTTTTAGTTAATTTCCTATGTAACACACTTAATTATAATTTAATAAATAATAATTGGCCTCACAAACCAATCAAGGATCTTCAGTCTCGGACGAGAACAAGGAAAACTTATTTATTGCAGTCACGTTCCAATGAGCTCATAGAAGGTGGTCACTCAACACGTGATATTGGCACACAGACCTCACCTGACCTTCTTCACCAGGAGACACAAACTGACAATGAATATTCTGATGACCTTCACACACCTGCATCAACTCCTCCTCCTCCTCTCTCTCCGCACTCCATATCTTCTCCTTATCCTTCCTGCTGGCCTCCTACTGCTGTTTTTTTTCCTATCCTCCCATACCTTCCCCTGAGTCTGACCTTGATTGCTCTCCCATGCATTCCTCATGTTTCTACGGCCAACGAGTTCTTCTACCCCAATAAATCTACTGAATCTCCCTCATACGTGGTTGCTTTATTTTCATCGGCACATCCACAGCGTCAATTCAATTCATTTTTATTTGTGTAGCACTTTTAACAATAAATGATAAAGAATGAATAAGATGTTCTTTATAATTGTAAGTTCCCTGATGAGTGAGCCGGTGGCGACTGTTGCAAGGAAACTGCGGCCCTGAGATGGCATAAGGAAGAAACCTTCAGAGGAACCAGACTCAAGAAGGAACCTCATCCTCATCTGGGTGGCACCGAATGTCCATTTATTACAGATAAACAATGTTAAGGTGCAGTGATGGTGAGTGTATCCTACTCTATGTGTTAGTATCAGACCATCAATTTTTTTTTTTACTTGGAGTCTTCTTCTTCTGGCTTCTCCCATTAGGGGGCGCCAAAGCGGATCATCCGTTTCCATACCTCCCCTGTCCTCTACATCTGCCTCTTTCACACCAACTACCTGCATGTCTTCCCTCACCATATTCATGAACCTCCTCCTTCTTCTTCCTTTTTTCCTCCTTCCTGGTGGCTCCATCCTCAGCATTCTCCTACTGATATACCCCATGTCCCTCCTCTGCACAAGTCCAAACATCTCAATCTCACCTTTAACCCGGGATTCTACACATACCTTCTGAGGGGGGGCTTTTATAGGATTCAAGCCAAAGAAAACGACAAAGTTTCCAAAGTTTGCGATCATTTCAAAGTGAAACAAAGAAAATTCTTGTTTAAAATTACATGTTGTGTTCATCTTTTACTAATATTTAAATTAGTTTGATGATCTGAAACTTTAAAGTGTGACAAACATGCAAAAAAATAAGAAATCAAGAAGGGGGCAAACACTTTTTCACACCACTGTATGAGGAACAAATGTATAGGCACTACAGTTATTTTTCATATCCTCTATCTCTGTGAAGCTGATTTGAGACAATATCCATTGTTAAAGGTTCTCTACTAGTAAACTGAATTGAAAATGTCCTATAGCCACGCCCCCTTTAAGCATCACATTCTTTAAACTGTCTAAACTGTCAGTAAACAATAAAGAAGTAAACGTAATTCATTACTGGACTTTATTAGCTTTTTCGCGTATCTGTACTTTGCTAAAAAATTTCCATTTTATTTTACACTTTTACTTTAATCCTCACTGCATTTCAAAATCAAATATTTGACTTTTTACTCAACTATATTTTGCGAAATCAGTCGTTCCTTTTTATTTATGAGGATAAAAACAGTTCCATTATGCAAGTCACCAATCAGGGTTGAGCGCTCGCTCGGTTTTAAACTTGTTTTAATTAGTGCTTGGTGTATCAACTGATCACCCATCATCTACTGAACAGTTCAACATCAGCAAGTGTTTATCAAGCAGAACATTTAGAGAGGAATAAATGATGAAGAAACGACAGACTCGAACTCACAACTCAAGTGACCTCATTTACACCATTTTTTTTGTTTGAAGTAGTTGAAAAGGTTTTGTGTTTATTATAATTTTAATAGAAATCAGTGTTTGAGTCGTTTAATATAATTTTATTAATAGATCAGTGTGGTGAGAGTCAAATTCGAGTCTTTTCACATAAACTGAGTTGATTAAGTAAAGAGTCTTGTGATAAAAAATGATCATAGGAACATTATAATTATAATAAATCATAGTACTTTGGATACTTTTGGTACATTTGAAGGCAAAAACCTTTGTACCTTTAATCAAGTGAAAGTTTAAAGGGAGTCAAATTTTTGAGTGTGTATCTTTACTTTGACTCAACTACATGTGAACTGTTCACATTAAATCAAACATTCAGAACCTTTTGTTACCATTGACCTGTGTGTGTGTGTGTGTGTGTGTGTAAATGTAAACCATTCTCGGTGATATTTGTGATAACCACATCAATATGTTTATACAAACTTTATTATAAAAGAACGTAGAATAATGCAGGCAACAACAGTCAAATAGCAACAACATATAAAAAGGCACTGTAAAAAGTTAAAACGTTCTCACTAGTCAAGGTTCAAGCTCACAGAGCAAAAATATAAAAATCTTTTAAAATCGATTGTCTTAACCACAAATGTGGCAATTAAAATCAAGAACAGGAACTGACAGGAATGAAAAGTGCAAATTCGGCATAAAAATTGGGTGGAATAGCCAGCTAGAGTTTACACTTTACCACAAATATCATTTTAAGTGGGTTTTTGAGACCAGTAAATGTACAGTACAAGTATATTTTCTAGCGTTACATAAGAACGGTTGGAGTTTGCGTTCCCACGATTAGAATAATTCTTCAAAAATAGCACGCTTGAACTTGATCTTCTTGGCCTTTGGTCCCGCATCGAAATCCTCGAGCATATCTATGAATTGCTTTTCTACAAGATTTTTTTTCAGTGCTTGTATCCTGGATTTCAGTTCGACTTTTTCAGATTTCTGCTGTTTCTTACGTTTCTTTTTTGTGTCCGGAAAAAACGTGCTGCTCCACTGGTCGTAGACCTTTTGCTTAGCTGAAGGTGTGTCCGTGTAGCTCTTGGTACTCTCGGGGCTATTTGAAAGTGTGATGTAAGCAGGAGCCGTGGACAACGTCACCCTGTTGAAGCATTGGTGGTGGTGAACCTCTCTTCTTTTCCGGTTGCTGTTGTGTAATCCATACAGTGCAAGTTTTTTCGTTGTCTTGTTTTGTCCGGTCTTGTCCTGGTTTGGGCCGGCGTTCTTGCGAGGTGTACTGTATAGCACTTGAAACTTAACAGGTGTTTGTTTCTTGCATGTGTCTTCATTAGTTTGGCCAGAACCTTGTTTTTTCAATGTGATTGGAGACTTGTTTTCTCCTCTTTTATCCCTTTTATCTTTGCAGCCCTGGTCATCTTTAGTAGAAGAAACGCTGAGGTCATCTGAGTGTGGTTTTGGGGCACTAGCTTTTTTGACCACAATATCAGGAGTGAAAAGGTCATCTAAGGTAGGAACTGATACGGTTTTGAAAACCTTTACAATTTTATGTGGATATTTGGGTGGAGAAACTTTTCCACTTGATGATTTGGTCATATTAGCCTTGATCGGCTCTGAAGCATCTGGAGAACAGTCTGGTTTCCTTATGTTAGCTTCACAGGTTGATGTACTTGAATATTTCCATTCATTCCCATTTGGGTTTTGTTTGTCAGATGGTGAAGAAGGAGCATTTATTTGAGCTTTCCACTTGATGGAAGACTTTCTTAGTTCTCCTTTTTCTGTTGGTTCATCTTCACTATTCTGTCCATTTGGATGAGGCTTTGGGGAGCTAGTTTTAACAGCCTCAATATCAGTGGTGCAAAAAGCATCTCCTGCAGTTTTGGTTGGTTTTGACTTGTTGCACAGTGGAGAAATATCACCTGATTGGGGTTGGGGCTGCTCTGGAACTACTGGGGTTTTGATGTTTTGTGCAGGAGATGGAGCCTCTGGTAACTCTGGTGCCACCGAACTGTTCGTCTCGCAGACTTGTTCTTCAATTAGCATTGTTAAGTGAACACTTTCAGTGCATTTCACTGCTGATTCATCACCAAGTGAGCTACAGCTCTCTGTTGCATCACCTGGTTCTGAGACAATACATTCAAATGATCTAACCTCTGTAGTTTTGGGCTCTGGGCTGAACAGAGCTTCTTCCAGGTCTAGATCTAATAAAGGCGTCTCTTCCCAGCACCTGGAGCAAAACGGTTCACTGTCCAAGTCATTTGCAGTTACATGAGGGCAAGTGAATTTGATTTGATTGACTGGACTAGAGAATGCGTTGGCACTATTGTCTGGGTTGTCAGAAACCTCTGGTATTTCAACTTGACACAAATGAGTAGACTCTTTTTTCAAGTTGCAACCCTTTAAACTGGTATCATCAGCATCAGATGACTGAAGCAAATGTTGAAAGGTTTGGGAGTCCTTGCTGAAATCGAAATCAATAGAAAGATCTCCCTGCTCAACCATTTCAAAGGAAGAACCGGTTTTCTCACCGGCATCTCTGCAGACTTGCTCACATTCTGCTTCTCTGATGCTCTCGTTCAGGGGGTCTGCGATTTCATCTGACTGGAAAGATTGTTCAAGACTCCTACTTTGCACTTGATGGTCCTCGAGGCTCTCATCTCCTTGCTTATTTGTGATTTTATCGGTTGATTCAGTTTCACATACCATCACGTTTGAAATCTCTTCATCGTCATTTTGGCAATCAGTTGTTGTAGAAGGTTCAGAATTAAGGTTCAGGGTGTTGAAACCTTCTTGTACAGCATAACTAGGAAGATTAAAGTCCATTACTGGTTCAGCAAGCATATTTTCTATATCGGCTGGCTGACCATCAAGGTTCAACCACGAGGACCTGAACTCGTCAGTTGGCAGGATTGTGTCATCTTTCAGAATGTGGTAACGAGGTGCCAGCCTCATTAAGTCTTTGTGCTGAAGATATTGAAAAACCGCTGTCTCAATTTCCTTTGTGGACAGTGCTGATAACAGATTTATATACTCTGCCAGAAATGTTTGCGCACGTTTTAGTACGTTTTTTTTTCCACCACCCCAATACAGGTCCAAAAGACACTTTTCAAGATCTGCTACTGGTTTTTTCAGGGTTCCCTTTGTGTTTTCAAAATGCTTGAGCAAGCAAAGAAAGGAATTATGCGTAAAAGTACCCACTCGAACTTCAGACAAATGGAATAAATCGCCATCCGATTTGGCACCGTTGCCTTCGCTGTGATTCTCTGGACTTTTTGATGTTGAAGCAGTGGAGCAAACCAAGTTCTGAGAGCTTATGTTTGACTGTGCAACGCCAGTGCTTTGAATTTCAGGTATTATAGTATCAACTGTTGATTCGTTTTTATGTTTGGGCAGACTGGGAGCATTTGACTCCACATTCTTGCCCGAGACTTGATCGGTTTTAAAAGGAATGCTCTCGATATTCATGTCTGGACTGGGGACCTGCTGAGAAATAGGTGGAACTACAGCGACTGCTTTATGGGATTGTAGAACCACTTTCTGCCACGCCGCAAACAACTCTTGATGTTTAGCTACATTCTTGGTGTGCTCGCTGCTTTTGGGTCCGTTGTTTCTCTGCAGCGTTGTTTCAGAGTTGGATTCTTGCCACAATCCTTCAGAGCTTTGATTGTCCAGGTTCAACTGATTAGTAGTAATGTGACTTAGTGTTTGGCTCTGTGTAGCAAACCTGGCCTCGAGGCAGGACACGGGACTAGGGTCGTGTCTTTGAGGGGGCACTTGAGGGTTTTCCTTCTCTGTAAGCAAATCCATTAAGCTGGCCTGGAAGTAGGAGTTGCTGGTAGGGATGCTGGAAGACATTGTTACTTGAGAGGACATAGGAAGCGCAGTATTTCCTTTATTGAATTGTAAGCATTGTGGCTTTGTGTGGGTGATGCCTTGATTAGCAGGTACAGCGAAGTGGCTTGTCTTGCTTTGATGTCCTGAAACTGGTAACGTATTGCTTTGTTGGGTCTGGACGCTGCCCTGATGTAAACTTAATGCTGTAATTTGGTTCATCATTTGATTCGGTGGGGTTTTAATTATAGCATGCTGGCTTGTATATGATGGGGGATGTGGCAGGTTAGACCGTAAGCTTCCGTGATTTTTCCCGTTGAGGTTAAAATGACTGTAATAGGCAGGATTGTTCTGGATTTGGGATGAATATTGAACCTGTGTCCCATTATAGTTTGAGTGGCTCGTACCAGTCGGAGAACTGTAATTCGGAGTAGTGAGTCTTTGTGTTTTAGCAGAGAGGTGATTAGGAAAGCTATATAAACCACCATTTCCATTTCCTTCTCTTATCTGACCTCTGGGGACTTCTTGCAATGTCTGATTGTCAGTCTGCATTCTTTTATGATGTCCATTCAAAGACTGGTGCTGAGGTAGAGCTGCCTGATGCGTCAGGTTCTTCTCCCCGGACGCAGAACTCGCATTGTTATAAAGAGAAGGGAAAAGAGGAGCGAAACTATTGGCATTAAATTTTGGCATATTATAATTCTGTTGAGGTACAGTATTTCCATTCCCATGCTGAGCAGCTGGAAAAGCAGATCTCGTCGAAGCTGAATTTGTGAAAAGCATCCGATTTTGGAAATCGCTACTCCTCGCTTGAGGCATCGGGCTCGACTGTAACTGAGAAGGCTGGCCGCTCCATGACCCTTGATATTGTTGATGATGATGATTTTGATGTTGCGAGATCCTCTGTTGGTGCATGTAATACTGCGTCTGTGGTGTAGAGCTTTGCATTCTGCTACAGGAAGTCTGTTGTGGTGTGAGCATTTGAAGCCCACCAGATGGTGTCTGATTGTAGGACTGCATGGTGATGGATGATCTCATCTCCCCCTAGCTGCTCAATGATGAGGTAGATTCGGACTGTTCCAAAAGGAAAAAAAAAAGTCTTAATTGTAAAGAATAAATGAAGCAAAAATTGCATTAATACATTACATTATAAAATAAATTACATCACACCAAAGCACAGCTGAATGATGGAGTCAGAAGGTTTAATGATTTGGTGACGTATAACAGACAGTACAAAGTCTTCAGGATGAAGGAGTTTGCACTTTCTGGGTTCTTACATTTACATTTATAGTATTTGGCAGACGTCCCCTTATCCTGTGCAATTTACAGTTAGGGTTGTCAAATTCTGAGAATTTTCAAGACTAGGAATATATCAGGAATATATGGGAATTAACCTAGAATTAATGGGAATAACCTGGAAATTTACCAGAGGTGAAAAGTAATGAATTACTTTTACTCGTGTTACTGTGATTAAATTACTTTTTTTGCGCACTTCTAGATTTTAGAATTTCAAAGTTTTTATTATTTGTTTGTTTTGTTTAAAGTATTGTACTTAACTACATTATAAATCATATCCATTACTTAGTAAAAAAAAAAAAAATAAATAGCATAAGAAAAAATTATTCACACTCCAGAACCTACTGCGCTGATTGATGGGCGGAGAACAAACGTGCTAAACTCGCAAGAAAGAAAGAACGAAAGAGTGAGACGGACAAGACAAAAAGCAAAAGCGAAATGCAGTCAAATCGAAAGTTTAGAGTCAAGTCATGGACTTAGTTATTAACTGTTTTTAGCTTATTGAAATCCTCTTATTTTCGTCCACCCTCTTGCTTAAAGAAATACCCCATGCTTCCTTCCTCCCATCATTCCTTAACAGGATACAGCAGTGAGTGGACTTTCCCCTGCACCGTCTCTCTTTTGACCAGACCTGGACATTTTACTTGCCCATGGGGCCAGATCCATCCCACTTACTACCCTTTAATACAATTACAAGGCTTTTATTACGAATGCCACTATTGTTTTTCTTTATAAACTTCATCAGTGCACTTATGTACGTCAGCGAATGTGTCAGACAGCTTCCACGAAAATTAGCTCTTAGCCCTCAACTATGTCAACTAATATTAATTTTTAGTTGACATAGAAATATAATTATAATAATATTATTAATTAATATTTTCAGCCTGGTTGTTAGAAATAAAAAATTAAATTGCATTTGTATAAAACCTTCTCTTCCTTAGGTTTTCCCTGATTTTTATTCTCATCATTTGTGCTTAAACGATCACTTTACAGCCCCTTTTATCCTCCTGCATCTGCAATGTGCAAAGTTTCTGCTTTTAGTCTCCTTTTTTATTGCCTTTTTGCTGTTTACATTCTTTTATTGAGTTTACCTAATATCCTCCTACATGGATTATATGTTCATACATGTTTCACTATTGTCCTGATTGTGTCATACTGGCCTTAGTGTAGATTACGTTGCCTTATGAGAACATTCACAGGCATGCTATTGTGTGTCTTCTCTGGTTTCGCCACCTGCACACAATAATCTTATATCCTGTTATTATATTGTTGACCTTCGCTAACTTCTCTTTCTTCTCTCAAACGTTCCGGACCAGCTCCTAGGAGCATTCTTCAAAGACAGCTTTTTTCCAATTTTCAATCGGCAATTTCAACTCTACTCCCTAGCGGCCAAGGTGGCACGATTCATTGAGCACTTATCTGCCCCAACGGTTCTTAGATAACCCCTACCTGCAAGGCACTTTCACACACAGACCTCGCCTGACCTCCCTGTTGTTTTCCACCAGGAGACACAAACTGAATGAAGATACAGATGATCTTCGCATACCTGCATCAACTCCTCCTTCTCTCTCTCTCTCTCTCTCCACCATCCCTATCCGTTCTACTGATCTCCTACTGACTATTCTCTAACCTCCCCCATTTTATCTCCCACAATGAAGTTTCTCCAGAGTATCCCCCTCCTGTGCATTCTTCCACCTCTAATCTTCTTAATTACTCTTCCATCATTAAATAAATTGGAGTAAAGTACATAATTTCTCTCAACACTATGCTTTATGATTATTATTCAACCTTGTATTTTTGGTTATGCCCAGGGAAGCAATCATTTTTGGGAGCCAGGCCATTTGGCCCTACACTTCACTGGAACAACAGGGGAATTCCTCTCCAACCCTGGAATTCACCCCTCTTCGGTTTTATTGTATTTTGCCAGCTGTGACTGAACCACAAACCCTCACACAACTAAATTATCCAGTGCATTGAAAAAACTGGAAAAACTAGAATAACAGGGTTAGAAAAGTCATCAGTCGGCAGATTTAATACTTCATACAGAGACCTTTCGCTTTATATCCTCCTTTAATCTTTTTAGATATGTCTGTACTAGCTGTGCAGACATGGCTTGAGAAATGTGTCAATTCTTTCCTGCAGAATTGCTCAAAATCAGTCAAATTTTGTGCTGAGCAGCAATTAACTGCTCTCCTATAGTCCATAGATCGGATTTACCACTCAAGGACATTTATCTTTCTATCCTTATGCCACTGTGTTGTTCATTTGCCGGTTTGTTTAGGATCATTGTCGAGCTGGAAGGTGAATGATCTGCCCATCTTTAGCAATAGAGGGACATTGGTTTTTCTTAAGAATTTGGATATACTTGCATATATTTGATCTTTAATCTTGACCAATCACTGAATCACTGAAAAGAAACAACCCCATATCATAATGCTGCCACCACCAGGATTTACAGTAGGTACAGTATGGCGTGATTTTGGGTAGTCAAGTCAAGTCTGTGTGCTACATTTACTTTTCGCCAAACATAGCGCTTGGGGTTCAGTCCAAAAATGACAATTTTGGTCAGATCAGACCTTGAGCCAGAGCATCAAAGTCTTCCAGGTGTGTTTTTGCCGAGCACAAACTTTCTTGCTACCCTGCAATATTGGTTAGCTTTCCGTAAAGCTTGTGAGAGGGTTGTCCTATGCACAGACCAACCAGTCTCAATAATAAAGCCTTGTTAAAGTCATAAAGTCTTCCAAATTTACCTTTGGAAACTTGGGAGCGTCAGAACTCAAGAGGGCCTTTGTGAGGACTTGCACATTTGCAGGGTGGTTCAGAGCTCTGACTCTGTCCTGCTATCAACTTATATTTTCCTGTAAACCTTGTAAGGATGATCAGATCTCTACATTAGGTCAGACCCTGAGAACTGCCATGTAACAAAACAAAAACGTTCTCATCTGAGGAGAAAATCTCTTTAATCTGAGGAGAGAAAGACATTTTTTCAGCTGCCCTTTCACCCTTCCTTAAGCCCCCTCTTTCCTTCCTAGGGATATGGCCAGGTCATGGAAAGGTGACTTAGAAGTTCCCAGAATTCAAGCTACTATACTTCTGTATACTAGTGCAATTGGAGAAATGATCTCAGTCCCATATCAGTAGAACAGACCAAAAATAAAGATCTCAGGATTGAAAAAAATTCTGTCCTTCTGAGGTGACAGTTGTCTCGAATGAGATGGTTGGTTACCAAGCGTTGGTTTTATCCCTTAATGGTTTTTCAGGTCACCTCATGTCCCATCAAAGAAGTTCCAAAGCTTTTATTACTTTGAATTTACGAGTGTTTATGGTGGTTTGGGTATTTAAGGAGATTTGGCTAAAGACTCTGGGAAGCATCTGTAGTCAGATCTTCCCCCACAGTCTCTGTGTGTCTCTACTGCCAGGTACAAAGTCTGTTTGCAGTTAACAAAAGAAATGGTATTGTTAAAATATTTGTTTTTATGCTGATCATGTTGTGTAACCTTTTTATTTACTTCTGTTATTTGTTCTAAAATTGACCGTGGTTTATTGCACCCAAAGAACTCATTGTAAATAAGATCAGATGATAATCTCTAAACACTATGTCTCACTGAGACCTGGACTAAACCAAATGACTATATGGGTCAAAACGTGTCTACACCATCAGGATATGCTTATAAGCATGAGCCCCCTCAAACTGGCCGTGGGGGAGGTGTAGCAACCATTTATAGTGCTTTTCTTAATGTTAGTCAAAGATTTGGATTCAGATTTAAATCATTTGAAGTTCTCGTTCTTAATGTTGTACTTTCCGACATATATAGAACACCCCTACTATCTCTCGCTCTGGCCACCGTGTACAGACCCCCAGGGCCCTACGTTAATTTTTTTTCAAGAGTTTGCTTGTTTTCTCTCAAACCTCTTGATAAATTCTGATAAAGTGCTGCTAGTAGGAGATTTAAATATTCAAGTAGATGATGTAAATGATGCCCTAGGACTATCATTTGTGGAATTAACGCTTTGGGGTTAAACAAAACATCACTAGAACGACTCATCATTTTAATCCTTAACTTACTTAATAATATCCCATGGAGCAATCTTCACTGATATAGATATTTTACCTCAGAGTTATGACATCACAGACCATTACCTCATACTGTACACACTAATAGTAGAGCAGATTAGCTGCGTCCCACCATGTTATCGACCTGGTAGAACTATAGTTCCAACCACTAAGGACAGATTCACAAATAGCCTGCCTGATTTATCTCAATTTCTCAGTAAACCTCTAAATGCTAATGATCTTGAAGAAATTACTAACAACATAGACCTTATCCTCACTAGCACATTAAACACCGTTGCCCACATCCAATTAAAAAATATTAGAGAAAAAACACCTGCACCATCGTATAATAGTCATACGCATGCCCTCAAGAGAACAGCCCAAAATCTGGAAAGAAAATGGAGGAAATCTAAATTGGAGGTATTAAGAATTGCATATAAATACAGTATGTTAAGCTACAGACAGGCGCTAAACGCTGCTCGAGCTATATGCAGGCATTAAAGCTGGTTTAAATCCTGTCTGTCTGATCGTTACCATTTTGTAGATTTAAATGGAGAACTATCCAGGTTATTGCACGTAAATTAAGGCGTGCCACAAGGTTGAGTTCTAGGACCCCTGCTTTTCACAATATATATGCTTCCCTTGGAAAATATTATTAGAAGGCATGGGATTAGCTTCCACTGTCATGCTGATGATACCCGGCTATATATCTAATCAAAACCAGGCGATACAGCTCAATTAGCTCAGATAACTAAGTGTATTAAGAATTAAAAGATTAGATGATGCATAACTGTTAGATTTTTATCATGCCCAAAACGAAACTTAATTCATGGAGAGATTTTCCATACGACCTGTGATGCTCCGTAGTGCCTTTCTGAATTCAGGAAAGGAGAAATACACAGCACACAGAATGTGACAAAATGTTCCTCTTCAGTTTATTGCAGGTGGCAGACACGTATTTATACACACAGGATGATACAGTCCACACACACACGAACACGCACACACATATTGGGGAGAAAGCTGACCTAAAGTGTTTCCTGTTGAGATAAGAGGATATACTAGGGGGAGATGTGTGAGCCCAGATAAGACTCTCTGTTTACCTTACAGACTAACATCGTAAATATCCTATAGACACTGACCGGACAAGGAATGTGTGTGAGATAGTGTGAAAACAGTTTTAACACTAACAATAACTTTCTATTATTAAATTCTAATACGACAGAGATTTTGCTCATCGGCACAAAAACCAGTACACAGAAGCTCCAACATTTTAACACCTGCATTAAGACGGATGTTTTGTAACTATTAGTTCAACAGTAAAAGACCTGGGAGTTTTTTTAGACTCCAACTTGTCTTGCAAAAATCATATCACCCATATTACAAAAACAGCTTCTTCCACCTTAGAAATATTTCTAAGCTAAGAAACATGTGGTCTGATGCAGAGTGTCATTCTGATGCAAAGAAGCTCGTCCATGCGTTCATGACCTTCAGAATAGACTACTCTAATGCATTACTAGGTGGTTGTCCTGCATCATTAATAAACAAGCTTCATTTTGTCCAGAATGCAGCAGCCAGAGTTCTCACAAGGTCGAGAAAATATCACCATATAACCCCAATCTTCTCATCCCTACACTGGCTTCCTGTTAAGTTTCTAATCCACTACAACTTACTGCTTTTTACTTACAAAACACTAAATGATTTGGCTCCATGTATCTCTCCAGTCTTCTAACACGCTCCAATCCTTCAGGTTTCCTGAGATCTCAAAACTCTGGACTTCTAGTACTTCCTAGAATAGCAAAGTCCACTAAAGGTGGTAGAACATTCTCACATTTAGCTCCTAAACTTTGGAAGTGTCTTCCTGACAGTGTTCGGGGCTCAGACACACTCTCCCAGTTTAAAGATGTATCTTTTTAGCGAGTTCTTACACATAACACACTTCACGTATCATAACCTTGTGCTCCAGAACATCTGATCACATGCACATTATCAACTTGTGCTGTTAATATCATGAGCAGCAGCTACGCTAATTCCTCTCCACTGCTTCTCTTTCTCTCCCCATCCCGAGGCATCCTGAGGTTGCTCCAGCCCCAGTCACGTCCCACCTCATGAAGATTATAGACCGTTAAAGAAGTAGATGCCGACCCTGCAAAATCCCGACCCATCTAGAGACGTACCAGCGCCAATTGGATTCCACGTCATGTGGAGTTTGGACACCGGACCTTTGAGTGTTTAAAGGCTCTGGCACGGAAAAGCTGGTGTTGGATCTGTGATGATCTCAAATGTTTAACTATTTTACGAGTTGCTCAGTAGCTCCTGGTTCCTTAAACCCAAATGACTGTAAAAGACTGTAGAAAGAACATTACTTATAATCTTACATTCCAATACTTATGTTAGTTCTCTCTCTCTCCAGTGTTCTGTATTGTTTAAAGATTTATGATCACACTCTTGATGTCACCCAAATGAGGATGAGTTCTCATAACATTTAAGGGGTTTTTTTCTGCCACAGTCGCTCCAGTCTTCATTATCAGAAATAAACACACATCATTCACATTCATTCTTATAATCTGTAAAGCTGCTTTGAGACAATGACCATTGTGAAAAGCGCAATAGATATAATCTTGACTAGACTTGATTAATGCCTGGCAAATAAATCTAAAATTCTTGATTAAATCTGAAATTTCCAATAAATGAAGAGATTTTCCAGACCTGGGTGAGAAGGTGCAAGCTTCAGCTTTTTTGCAGTCGATCAGCATGTTCCAATGAGCTTTTAGAAGGTACTTCCCCAAACAGCAATGGCAAATGCCAACCGAAGTCCACAGTTCACTCTGAAGTCCCCTCAATTTATACTCCCGTTTCCTAAGCTCCTCCCATTTTTAATTTACATACATCTCAGAAATGTCCCCTTATTGTCAGAAAACTCCTCCTTTTCTAATTTATATACCATGTTAGCATTTTACATAATGTTTTCCTCAGAAACTACCTTTTTCCTCCCCTTTCTTGAAATTCCCCTTATTTTTTAGTTACTGAAGTACACCAGTTCGTTTGAAAAGAACTTGTGAGGGACAAATAGGTATAGTGAACATCCAAAAACAATAGAAATCACACTGCCACCTAGGGGTGCAACATAGCAACTACCTTACATCAGCATACAACAACAAATTGTAATTGATTTATTTAAAAGGTCAAATATGTTTTGTGGCTTGAGGAGAGAGAGGTTCCGTTCTTTTCTTACAAGCTGAACGATTTACCAAAAATGAATGCAGGGTATGAATTAAAAGGAAATGATTGGTTTAGATCAGCGGTCCCCAACATTTTTCGCACCACGGACAAGTTTAATGTCAGACAATATTTTCACGAACCGGTCGGCCTTTGAGGTGTGGCGGATAAATACAACAAAATAACCACTGGTTTAGGTGTCAAAAAGTGTCCTTATATGCATAACGACGGAGCGTCTGCCTCTCAAATGTCTCCATATTTAAATAACAACAGGAGAACATTTAAATCCTCACAGCACCTAAACCTAGGGATGAAGAAGAACTTTATTAACAACAATAGAAGTGTGAAGTCTTGTGTTCTTAGTGCAAGATTAGTGCTTTACACTACTGAATTGCCCTCAGCCCCTCCCCCATGTCATTAGCATGTCCTGCTAATAGTTCTGTCCTGCACTGTATTGCAAAGAGACCACAAGAATAGCAATAGATAATGAGACAGTTATCATTTTAATAAAGTACAAATTTGTACCTGGCGCAGATTAAGCTTGTAAATAAGCAAAAAAAAAGCATAATGTTAATATTATAACCGCTTCTCGTATTACATAGGTGTTGGGAGTCTGTAAGGCTAAATAGAACGCAAGTACACAGTAGATGACCATGTCCGGCTTAACTCTTATATAGTATTTTTCTTATATAGTAGGGAATGTAGAATAAACCATGACTGCAAGTAAAATTATGTGGCTAACACACATCTGGTTTACATTGTTTTGGACGTATTACCAAATAAGAGAGTTCTAGCTAGTTCTCCCTGTCTGCATATATACTAGCCTGTTTCCTGAATTATAGCAAAGAACGTAGATGTTATCTGATATCTTCCTTGATATCAGTCAGTGATGATATCACAAGGCACCGTCAATCGCATCACAGATCGCAAATTAACCACCTTTTGTTTTGCACACTATTGCCAGGCTCATGTCACCCTCATGAGATAATCACCTGGAATGGTTTTCCAGCTATATTGAGGAGTTCCCAGAGGTGTGGAGTGACTTGCCCATCACATGAAAGACAGGGGTTTGTTTCCCCATACGAGCCACCAATTTCAGAAAATTCTTTACGAAACATTCATTCCCAACATTAGTTGGGTCTTCCAGTATTAATGCTGTCAGAATAATTCTTTTCAAAAAGACTCCAAGCCAATCCGAGAGCATACTCACGACATGTCAGAGATGGTCTGTAATCAAACGACAAGCCACCTTCTTTTATACACATTGAGCATCTGTGTTTACCATCAATTTTGGAAACTCCCCAAAATTTGGCCTTCCCTGATTAACATTAGCTTGGGAAAGTCCCAAATTTTTGCCTTTACTAATTACTATCATTTTTCAAATATCGTTCCTCAATAAGTCATAGGAGTTTGTCTAGACTACTAGCTACTATTAACTTTGGCCGGTTGAGAGTCAGACCAAAAAAATGAAGGAACATCTACAGCCTTCTACTTCCTTGTTATGTTTCATTCTTTGCTTTTTTCCCCTGAGCAGTATTCTCATTCATCGCTCATCTGACCATATGTAAGTACCCTACTTCTTTTTCAACTTTGTATCGCACGCTTTTGTGACTTGTTAGTAATTTAAGGAGTACATTATTCTGCGCAAGTGCTCAAATTACCTCATATTAATACTAAAATATTATCTTTAGGCTGCTGATTTTTCGCTGTTCCTGGAAACTTTGTCTTCCACACCTGCTCCTGACGGACGAATGTGGCCATCGTACCTTCTTGTACGTGTCTGACGCTTCTACCCAAACGGATGTCCGTCACCCTTACTCAACCACTTCTCCGGAGTATGATAACGCCAGCGTCGCTTCATGCATCAGTGTGGATGGACATGATTATAGGCTAGAGCTGCAACAACTAATCGTAAAAAAAAGATAACAATCGCTAATGAAATTTGTCGTCAACGAACGTATTTGGCGTGCTCAAGTTACGGGTTAGCATGACGGTAAGATAATACAGGCACCTTTATGCATGTATCATTTATTATACAAAATTAAATTAATTATATATTTAAGATGCTTATATCTTCACAAAATGTCTATTTTTTTCAAAACAATGCATCATATTTTATGTTGATTATTTTAAGCATAGTTGTCAACATCCAATTAATGTCGAGGGAGGGGGGTTTGGGGATAATCGTCTGATGAATCGATTATCAAAATAACCATTAATTCAATTCAACTCAATACATTTTTATTTGTATTGCACTTTTAACAATGAACATTGTCTCAAAGCAGATTTACACAGATAATGTGGTGATTAAAAGTGAATATGTTCTTTATAAGTGTAAGTTTGTCCCTGATGAATGAGACGGTGGTGACTCCCCGAGACGGCATAAGGAAGAAACCTTGAGAGGAACCAGACTTAAGAGGGAAACCAGTCCTCATCTGGGTTGCACCAAATGTCAATTTATAGCAGATTATATACGATGTTGCAGGGTACAGTGATGGTGATCAGAACCGAAAAGTAGTCCTGAGTCAATGTAGCGGTCTGTTGACATTAACGACAGTCCAATCCATCCTTAAAGCGACCGGTTTTGCTCCGGAATTTCATGGAACCACCCAAGTAGTAAACCTCCCCAACTCTCTGCCGTGACTGTAAATAGTATCATTTGTCTATAAAATTGTTTTACATACACCTCTGCATAACATTGTATTCTTATTAACATTAAAGAAAACACCGTGATTGGGGTGTAATGTCTAAGTGACACCTTAGACAGTGACACCTTTATTTGGCTTCATACTGCTAACATTTTTAGACACAGTAAACATACCGGTCTTTCTTCGTCTCCCACCGTAGTCACAGTGAAGCCAAGCCTCGTCTTAGCTTTCATTAAACTTACGTTTGTCTCATTGTCTCCGTCTCTTTCCGCCTCAAATTTAGATTAATTTACCGAGAACTATATTATATTTATCCTACACAGCTTTTCCTTCACTCTCCATTCTCACACCTACACGCAAGTACAGGAAACCACACTGCCTGATATAACAGGAATTTTAGAGAACTCAAGTACACCTTAAGGAACTAAACACTTGTTTAAACTAATGGCTGCTGGACAAGACAGAATATATAAACCTTAAAGAAAGCACTCAAAGTGGTGCTGAATAAAGGATTTTGATGTTATCCTGACTCCTTATCATTTTTTGACATAGAGAGAGTAGAGAAATTTCTACGACACACCTCCTCCTCCATGCTTTACAGCGGGAACCACAAAATCAGGAGTTTGAACTTATCAGACCAAACTGATCTAATGTCCATTCCCTAAAATATGTCGGCCACCTGAATTTTAAAAGGTATTAAATGTACATCGGCATAAAGTAAAACGGGCATAAACTAAAACACATCAAATCTAATAATAGCTAATTTGGGCAATCTCAAATATAAAACATTCTGGATTGTTGATCACTTTTTCATTTACTTTTCAGTGTTAATATACAATGTTAAAAATAAGAAAAATAAATAAAGAACGAAAGACAAAACATTGAAAGAGCTGCTGAATGTTTCGATAAAATGTAATATAAATTAATACATTATTTCTTCATTTATTAATTTTCAAAATAAAAAGTATACGAACAGAATAAAAAATCTAAATCAGATTAATATTTGCTGTGATCGTCTTTTCAATTCTTAGACCTGCACACCTTTTACACTTGCACAAACTCAAGATTATAACAGAGTGTATGATTTACAAACTGCCAGCCAAACAACGATTAAGCACTAATACATGGGAACTGGAGGCAGAAAAATGGCAGCATGTGTGTTAATGAGTATCTGCAGGCAACAGTGAAGCATGGTGGTGGTTTCCTCTAAGTTTGTGCTGCATTTCTGCAAATTGAGTTGGAGATTTGGTCAGGACTATAGGTGTCCTCAATGCTGAGAAAAACAGGAAGATACTTATAAATCATGCAGTACCATCAGGGAGGCGTCTGATTGGCCCAAAATGTATTCTGCAGCAGGACAAAGAACCCAAGCATACAACTATGTCAACAATGTCATTCAGCCCTATCTTCAGAGTAGAGAAGAACAAGGTCAAGTCAAGTTTATTTCTATAGTGCTTTTCACAACAGACATTGTCTCAAAGCAGCTTTACAGAAATCAATAGTCAAGGTGAACGGTTCAGAGGTGTTGATTGTTTGGCCTCCAACAACAAGTCCTGATCTCAACATAATGGAAATGTCTTACTGTCTGGGCTGAAAGAAAGAAAGAAAGAAAGAAAGAAAGAAAGAAAGAAAGAAAGAAAGAAAGAAAGAAAGAAAGAAAGAAAGAAAGAAAGAAAGAAAGAAAGAAAGAAAGAAAGAAAGAAAAAGGAAGGAAGAAAGAAAGAAAGAAAGAAAGAAAGAAAGAAAGAAAGAAAGAAAGAAAGAAAGAAAGAAAGAAAGAAAAGATAGATAGGAATCTACAATTATATATAGGAATAAAATAGCTATTTTTTTAAAAACCCCAACACACAGACATCTTTGTTCTAACACACTGATCTCATCCCCCACTCCTCCCCCCCTTGCTAAAACAAAAGCTTGGTTCCTCAACTACTATCTCCAGTCGAGGTCACTCTCCTGCACTTTTCTCCTGGTGCAGCTCAAGTTTCGTTCCCCTGCACTTCCTTCATATAATTTATACCAGTAACAGAACAAATTGCTCACTAATTCTTCTACGCAAAACCCTTTCGCATCCTACATTAGTGTAGCAAATTAGCTCGCGAAAAGGGAAATATCTACGGGTAATTATAACAGGTTATAATTCATTATGAATATTTCGATTAGGTCTTAACGGTAATAGAATAAATGTTACAATTATTTGATCTGTCCGTCCACCGAGCAGACAGTATCATCATTTATCAGTTCTAAAAAAGGTTATCTCCCCGGCCAGGAAAGAAACAACTCCCTACTTTATACCAGACTAGCTGTAACTTAGCATGTAGCAGAATCAGTATTCAGTGACTTCGAATTGTGAGCAATTGATTGAGACAATCACTTGTGAATATGAGGCATTTAATGAATGGGACTACAAGTAACATAAGACTAAACTCAATACAAACATACAAGTATATAGAGAGAGAATAGGCAATACAAGGCATGAGGCAATTTTGAGCAGTAAAACGTTTCCTTGTCTCCGTTTAAGGCCCATTTGCATGTTTATGGCTGAAGTTTTACCCGAAGTATAGTAAAAACAGTATGGTACACTTTATAAATCACATAGCATACACAATTGTTTAGAAAAGAAAAAGCAAATCATTTTGATACCAAGAGAGAAATAGATAAACAGCATTATGGCGAGATACATTGATACACCTGGACATAAGCCTTTAGAGTGTAACTAATTAGGCTGGGCTAGTGTGTGTGTGTGTGTGTGTGTGTGTGTGTGTGTGTGTGTGTGTGTGTGTGTGCGCGTGTGTGTGTGTTGTGTATTGGGAGTATGGGGGGTTATCCATTAGCACCCAGACATTTGGGTGACTGTCTTGACATTGGAATTTCTGAAGAAAGGTGATGAGACCAGAGAACTGTCCTATTTAGTGTCTTTTGGGACACTTAGACATGAAGCCCCAATATAATTGTAGACTTTGAAGCCCAGTCTGTAATTTATAATCAAAAGTCAAAGGTTAAAAGGGATGTCTGGGACATGAAACCCAACTGATTAACAAATGCTCCTTCGCTGGTCAAGCCAAAAAGCCTTATAAAATCCAGTATACTGTTAATTAAAATTAAAAAACATTTACCAAATTTCATTTACTTTTTCCCCCATTTAAAATTCCCCTTAGGTTTTGTTTTTCTTACCTTTGGTTTCCCCAACACTCTTCCTGATATATATATATAAATAAAACTTTATCTCAGCTGGCACAAAATTTTAATTCATTGAACCAAACCAGACCTTTTCATAGATCTCCTGTTTGGATTTATATATTTGGCCTATTCATTAATATGTGCAAGCTTCCCTTTATTTGATCAATTATAACAAAATAAGATTCTGCTACTTCCAATATTTATTTATTATTTCATTACTACTTTTTATTATTGCAACTATGTACTGGATTACTTATGTGTATTAGTGTTAGTACTGGTTAGAGGTCAACCGATTCATCGGTTTGCTGATCAATCAAAAACCAATAGTTGCTGGAACTATTGGCAAAATTCCATACCGATAGTTTTTCCGGGTATGAGAGAGGCCTCTAGAGGCGAATCACTAATGTCACGTGCTGTTAATATGAATTGTCTTTTTTTTACTCATTTTGGATGTTACTGTATTTATTTTATTTGGAATGTCTTTTTGTATATTTAAATGCGTGTCTTATTTTCCACACTATTTATCAATAACATTTTTTACATTCATATTTATTTCATTTTTATGATTCAGAACCTTTAAAAAAATTTTTGAATAAAGTTTCGTACTATTTTACATGCAGGGTTATATATATATATATATATATTTTTTTTATCTAGTTATCGGTACAATCCAACCTAGCTATTGGTATCGGTAAAATCCACGTCAAATCGGTTGATCTCTAGTAATGGTCTACTGGGTGTATGTGTGCATATGAGACCACATATATTTGCCGTTGCTATGCTAACACTGGGAGATTGTCATGGCTAATTATCATTAATAGCAACACGTCCAATAACAAGTAAACTAAAGTTCAGGATCCAGAGTTGTGGTGCCAAATTATTCAGCATAAATAAAGCCAGGCAGTTACATGGAAATACACAAAACCAGTGCTGTTAGTGTTAAGATAAGCCGCACACTGATTCTCTAAACACATTCCTATGTTGTTTATTTTGTGTCTATATGGTCTTTACGATTAGAGCTTGTAAAGTATACAGGAAGTCTTTATCTGGGCTCACACATCTCCACTTATTGTGTCTTCTAACCCAAACAGGAACATTTGTAGGTCAGTTTTTTCCAATATATATACACGTCTGTTATCTGCATTAAAAAGGCCCTAAATCAGGGGTGGGCAATACATTTTTACAAGGGGCCACATGAGAAACCTGAATTGTGTCAGAGGGCCAAACGAACGATAATATTTTAGGGATGCACTGAAATGAAAATTCTTGGCCGGAACCAAAAACCAAAAATGAGGAAACCAAGGTCAAAACTGAAACACCAAAAGAAAAGATTGTCAATTTATAGAACCATTGCATTTATGGCTTTAAAGGAGTACTAACCTAACTAAAATCAATGCATTGCAATTCAAAGAATAAATCAATTACAAAAGTGTTTTATTTATTATAAATTATTGTTATTTATTTGTTACCATTCATAGTATTGACAGACAGGCAGCTAATTATTATTAGCAGCGGTCTGTTAAACGAAAATAATTCACCGCCGAACGTTTGGAAGCCCATTCAAGTGAATGAAAGGTTCTAATCTACAGCATTAAGAAAAAACGTGTAATAAATAATATTATATTATAATTATTATTATTTTCGGGATCCACGGAGAATGTTTCAAAGATCAACCCGTCGAGCCACTGGCGACCACTGATCTAAGGCACTGAAATCCATAATTTTTTTGTGTTATGCCTTTTGCCTTGGCACCATCACTGGAAAACTTTCCTGCCTTTTCAAAAACGTCCTCTACAGACGGAGTGCGCATGCTCGGATTGACTTTACTTTTCTGCGCCGCGTTCTTCTCATATTTAGAAAGGCAATCGGGATGTTTGGATTTCGGGTGATAAATTAAACCCGACTTGGAGAAACTCTCTGCAGATACACCCCCTCTTGAAATTTCAGCATTGCATGTTTTGCAAATCACTATCCGCACACCGCAGACATGATGGCTCTTATCCAGATAACCGTGTGCTGCTGCGCTTTTTTTTGCATCATTACAATTGTGTTTCTGGCGTGTTGTTTCGGTGATTTAGGTATTTCGGTGGCCGAATTTTCGGTGCATCCCTGTAATTTATGATTGGCCTCACGCAAAGGGCCGGATGTGGCCCGCGGGCCGTAGTTTGCCCAGGTCTGGCCTAAATCGTAAATGATTTAAAGTGGCCATTGTTAATGTTAAGATGAGCCACACACTGGTTCTACTTGTCTGTTATCCGCATTAAACTGAAGAACATTTGCGCCATGCTGTGATTCTTCCCTGATCAGAAAAGGCACCACAGTAGATCGTGGATCGCATGGAAAACCTCTCCAAGAATTAAGTTTCGTTTGGGCATGATACATATCTAACAAGTCCACACACCGTCTTGATCTACCATCTTTAGCCATCTGTGTAACTTGTGTCTCAGCAACTCCAACTTTTGGCTTTCTGAAACATTTATTACTCTACAAAACCCCAATCAAAAACGAAGTATGTTGTACTGATTCCACTTACCGATTAAGTGCTGCCTTGTGTATACTGACTTGGCTCTGCACCAGACAAAATATCTCATGCATTACAAAAACAAACGATAGTGGACAGGTTAAAAGTTTAAACGCAACAGAAGATCTCCTTTATCATCCTTCAGCTGCCAGGACATCGCAATGCCCCCGCTGTGCATTTGGCTGTGAAATTAACTTTAAAGAAACCTCACCCTTACAGATAACTCCTGTCCGTCTACCCTATTAAATCACACCCAGGATCTCCTACAAATCCTGGGCTCCAGCAGGGACTTTGATTATGACCCCACTAGCCTTACTGATTACAGCCAATAGTTTATAGTGTCTTCACAGGAACCATGCCGTGTTTATCAGAAGACCACCAGAATGTTTGGCAGACATCCTCAACCGAAGCAAGATAAAATTGTAATTGAGCGATAGGAGCTTTGTTTAAGGGTCGAGCAGTGGCAGTTATATATACATATACACATGTATATATAGTATTTATACATACGTTCTATGACTCCTTGTGAGTAACAAAAAATGGTGAGGTTTTGACTCTCCTTTTGATGGTTCTTTTTTAAGGGCAATTGTACATGTACTATACTGTAAACTCAATATGAATTGCGAATTACTTGTCATACATGTTTTATTTACTACTTTAATTGAAGAATATAATAATAAAATAGTTTTTTAAATATTATGTAATTTATTGGTACAAACTCTGTTTTGAAATGTTACTCCGAACTGTCAGATTTTTTACGAGTTATTCTCAGTCCGGTTCCAAATTAAAAGTCGCAAACTATCGAGGTCGCGAGAGTCAAGGTTACACTGTATATTTGCAAGTATATGTACTGCATGTATATTTATCTGCACTTGTCAATTTGCACAATTGCTACTATTTGCACTTCTGGTCGATGCTAAAAATCACACTCTTGATGTCACCCAAATGAGGATGGGTTCTCCTTTTGAATCTGGTTCCTTTCAAGGTTTCTTCCTCATAACATCTAAGGAAGTTTTATCTTCACCACAGTCGCCACGGCTACTCATCAGGGATAAATACACACCGTTCACCATCACTGTTGATTTCTGTAAAGCTGCTTTGAGACAATGTCTGTTGTGAAAAGCACTATAGAAATAAACTTGACTTGACTTGACTAGAATGTGGCATCTTATCGTCTTGTGCGTATCCCCCAAGTTGCCAATGCTTTGTCTTGTCTCTCCTACCCCTACCTTGGATAATGCTACTATTTATAATGATAGTGATGGTGCAGCTTCTTGTGTCAGTGTGGGTGGCCGTAACTATGGTCCTACTTCTCCTGTTGGTGAAGTTGACAGTGGCAGTGATTGTTCTGGGGCTAACCAATAAACTTGTATGTAATGACAAAGATCTATCTACCTATCCATCCATCCTTCCTTATTTTTTTCCATTTCCCTTAAAATAAAAAAAAAAAAAAAAAAAAAAAGTGCAACTGGGAGTTTCTGTAATCCAAACTAATTATTTTCAAGTGCAAACATACTTGCCAATAAAGCTCTTTCTCCTTCTAAACATTGAGCTAGCACAAACAACTTCTTGATTGCTCGGTCGTGAAAACTTGTTACCAAAAGAAACAAATTCAGTAAGAAAGTTAAAAATCCCAAACGCAAGAGAGTTTAGAGTCCAGAGTTCTGGTGTCAAAGAAGAAGAACTTTATTCAGCAGAAACAAAGTCGAGAGTTCTATGCAAGATCACCAAAACACAACAAACACACAATCCTCTATCCCACAGTCAATTATTAGCCTCAAATAATTATTTCCTGTTCATGGCCTTCTAATACAGAAACCACCTCAAACCACGACCATCTACTCCTCTGACGCAATTATTACTCCTGACAGAAGTAGAAAGTAAAGTACATTGCTTCAGATATGTTGATTCTAACATCAGCAACATCAGTGAAGGTCACGCTTCGGCGTTTTCTTGGTTCAAGGTTTATTAGTGTAAGGCGGAAAAAAAAAAGAAAGAAATTTCACATTCTCCTGTACTTTCCTTTTATATACACAGTATTTCAACATTAGCATGCCACTTGATTCAACACTGTTTCACTGTCATTTTGCTATATTCTCAAAATTCTTTACTTTTTTTAATTATACATTAATAAAGACAATCAATCAGAGTCAAAAACTCTCTCTGTTTGATTTCAGCATTTTTATATTAGATTTTGTTCTTTTTTTCAAGAATGCAACGCGTACTAGTATTTGGTTCATCAGAAGTCAAAGAACTTCCAAAGTCTTAGCAGTTTTAAATCCAGATAGACGTTATTAACAAGGGAACAAGTTCGAGGAACGTCTCCACGATGGGTCAGAAACGGGGTTTAGAAGACACCAAAGTTTCCAGCAAAAAATAAAATTAAATCAGCAGCCACATGCGAAAGTAGGAATTGACGATAGTGTCGTTTTAGTGAAGACTTGAAGACCTTGGAATGGATGATGCTGTGCAGAGAAGCACTTGGCTGGCAGATTTTTACTAATATTATTAGTAAAAATATTTGCTCATTTAAGCAATTGTGCAGAATAATGTGCAACACAAATCAGGAGAAGAAGAAGAAGAAGAAGAAGAAGAAGAAGGTTAATTACACATGATCAGATGAGTGATGAATAAAATCACTGTTCAGGGTCAGAAGTAAAGAATGAAACATAACAAGCAAGTGGAAAGATTGTAGATGTGCCTTAAATAAAAAAAAAAAAAGGACGAACCCCTGAATGATGCACCAAAGAAGGATATTTACAAGATAATGCTAATCAGGGAAAGTCAAATTTTGGAGTTAATAGTAATCAAAGTTGGTCACTGTGTATTAAAGACACTATAACTAAATTAAATGATAAAATAATAACTGTAAATCGATCAGTTCTAATAATACCAATAATCTAACCATTTAATATTTAAGCAGCAGAATAGCATTGAGCTGTTATTTGAGCCGAAAGAGTCGGTTCTTTTTGGTCAGCTGAGTCAAATAACTCGACTCACAAAAATAATGGCTGTTTAAACGGAATATTGCAAATCCCCATTAAGTAATTCAGGTCCCTTACAGTATTATGCCTAAATTAACTAATGTCTGTGCTTATATTGCTGAAGCTCTCAGCGGAAATTATGTCAAGGAATCTGAATCGATCCGAATGACTCGTTTGAATGACTCGTGTCAATCCGACTCCTTTCGTTCCTCTACAAATTCCAAACACGCATCTGACCATTTTTATATAAAACACGCTTTGATTTTAAACACGATGCTGTCCAATGGAAATGTCTGATCAAACATTTTGACTCCTTGAGTCAGTTGAATCTTGATTTCAGTGCGCGCACACGCACACACACACACACACACATTAGAAAGGATTCCTCCTCACCAAGCCTACACACATGCTTTGCATATAAGGTTTGAGCAGAGGAATTTATTTTGAAGCAAAAATAAAGAAATTATCAAGAAATGAGAAAATCTCACACAACTAGTATAAAATCGAAAAATTCAATATAAATTAGAGGGGAAAAAACAATAAAAAAAAAATTAAAATGCAGATAAGATTGAAGTCTAATTTCCAATTAGCACAGATATATACATATAATTATATATACACATAATTATTATAAATATATTATAAAATATATTATAATTTTTTTTTTTTTTTTTGCACACAAAATGCTTACTTACAGATGCCCACAACGACTTCAGCATTCACTTGGTGATAATCCAGTCTGTGATCCACCCATGCACACACACACACACACACACACACACACACACGCACGCACATACATTAACTCTTACACACACCCACACACATGCACATACACTAACTCTTACACACACCCACACACGCACGCACATACATTAACTCTTACACACACCCACACACATGCACATACACTAACTCTTACACACACGCACACACCCACACATGCGCACACACACTAACTCTTACACACACATATGCACGCACACACTAACTCTTACACACGCGCGTGCTCATTCTTTCTTCTTTTGAATTTTAACCACCTCCTCCTAGTCCGTTTATAGACCCGCCCACTTCGAGACGTCATGATGTTTGCAATGCTTTAAACTTTAGCCATTTAGTTATTTCTCTTCCCATCTAAAGACCACCCCCCCCCCCATTAAAAAAATAAACCAAAGCACTGTAAGGATGGTCAGATCTCTCCATGAGGCCAGACCCCCAGAACTGCCATGCAACAAAACAATAAACTCTTTAATCTGAGGAGAGGATCTCTTTAATCTGAGGAGAGGATCTCTCTAATCTGAGGAGAGGATCTCTCTAATCTGAGGAGAGGATCTCTTTAATCTGAGGAGAGGAGCTCTCTAATCTGAGGAGAGGATCTCTCTAATCTGAGGAGAGGATCTCTTTAATCTGAGGAGAGGATCTCTTTAATCTGAGGAGAGGATCTCTCTAATCTGAGGAGAGGATCTCTTTAATCTGAGGAGAGGATCTCTCTAATCTGAGGAGAGGATCTCTTTAATCTGAGGAGAGGATCTCTCTAATCTGAGGAGAGGATCTCTCTAATCTGAGGAGAGGATCTCTCTAATCTGAGGAGAGGATCTCTTTAATCTGAGGAGAGAAAACCATTTATTCTAAGGCAAAGTTGATTTATAAGTTCCTGGAATTTAAGCTACTATACTCGCATACTGTACTCATTATATCTTAAGAATTTATTAATTTAACCTTTTCATGTGTGGTATTATTGTAATGGTCTCTGTACTGAGATATGATCTCAGTTGCAAAGCAGTAGAACAGACCAAAAATTAAGATTTCAGGTTTGGGTAAAATTCTGTCCTACCAAAGTGAGAGTTGTCCTAAATAAGATCTTTTTTCAGGTGGTGGTTATTATCCTAGGTGCTAATGGTTTTTAGGTCGCCTCAAGTCCCAGCAAAGGTTTCGCAAGCCTTTTATGACTTTGAATTTAGGAGTGTTTGTGGTGGTTTGGGTATTTAAGGAGATTTGGTGAAACACTCAGGGAAGCATCTGCTGTCAGAACTTCCCCCACAGTTTTTATGTGTCTTTATTGACAGGTATGATGACTCTTTAACAATTCGTTGACTGCAATTGCTAAGTTATTTGTTTTCATGCTGATCATGTTGTAACCTTTTCCTTCCTTACTTCTGTTATTTGTTTGAATATGGAATCTGATTGGGTAAAGAAACACACTTATTCATAATACTCTTTATGGTAAAAAGGCCAGCAGTACTGATTTTGAAGGCCCTGGGCAGATTAGATTAACAGCACATGGAGGCTAAAATCTGATTGGACAAAAAAATCTAATATCCACATACACGTACTGGAAGCAGTGCAGCCGAGAGAAACGCTATGAAGAGAAGAGACTGTTGGAAATAAATTAATACAAGTTCATGGAACAAATATTAGAATTTAGGTTGTAAATGTAGGTCAGTGACTCTGATAGTGTTTGGGCCAGCAAAGAAGGCTTTTCTGGTCCTGACCGCCCGACATTGGCTTGGACCACAAATGCATTTCAATACATCCCACTTCTCCATCCATACATTGTTCACACAACATCTTTGTGTAATTTGGGACATACAATGGTGGCTCCAAAATGTCTAGGTACAGACACCCTCACATAACAAGCTATAATATTTCATACATATATAACACACATGGCACTTTCCTGTATGCACACACATCAGAAGAACATTTTAATAGAAATTACATATACATGTATGTATATATATATATTTATATATATATATATATATATATATATATATATATATATATATATATATATATATATATATATATATATATATATATATATATGTGTGTGTGTGTGTGTGTGTGTGTGTGTGTGTGTGTGTGTGTGTGTGTGTGTATTTGATTAACTTTATCCTTCTACAGTAGCAACTTTCTAATGAGTTTATAAGGAATATTAGACATTTTTATTTTAGTCTGTGTGTGTGTGTGTGTGTGTGTGTGTGTGTGTGTGTGTGTGTGTGTGTGTGTGTGTGTTCTTGATTTTAACAGATGTAGGTATAGTATCTTAAATATGTAATGTCTTAAATATGTAGTATCTGAATGCCTTAATTCAGATTATTTCTCTTCTGATGAAATTCATGAAGGAGCTGAAGATAATTCTCTGCTCCTATACTGAACTGTCTGGCCAGATGTTTCCCTTTAAGCCAAATGTATGAAAGGCCCATTGTGTTTATCTTAAGAGCCATGACTGGGAAAATGAGACGGGCTGTCATCCTTAAATCAGTATGAGCCGAAGTATAGAATATGATCCAGGATGCATGTCCTCTTGGGAGACGACCTCTGACCCGTTCATTAGATAATTATGATGAATGGTCTGGGAAAGGGAGCTGGGAAAGGGAGCCCGATACATCTGGGATACATTTAGTCTGGACAAAGACAGGCTTCGCTTTGTGTTAAACATTATTGCGAAATGAGATCATATACATCTGGTATACATTAAGAGGCGGACCCAGAGAACGGGCAAACTATTTAATGTGTGTGTAGCCATGGATCGGGAGTCGTCGATTCATCCATACGGCGGCTCCGAGCTGATCCAGGAGGCTCGTGAAGATGCTGAATTTCTGTGTTAAATAAACTTTATTTACAAGGAAATAACAGTGTCTGTGAAGATTCATTCCAAGCAACATCTACACTCCATCAAGACAAGAAATATACATCATAGGAAAGGTAAGATGTTTTAGAGTGGAGCTCTGGAGAAGCAGAGAAGAAGGGATCAAGGGATAACGAGATCCAAATGCCCTGCCAAAGGTCATCAAGTTTAACGTTCAACCAACACATGGGACACACAGAAACTGCCTGATCACAGCAGGAGATTCAGCTGAGAACATACAAGAAGATATAATGTATGCATACGACAGCCAACAAGAAACAGGCCATAAGACATGTGAATCATCATAAATGTTAAGGAATATGCAGAGGGCAAAACATACCATAGTGTTAATGCTATAGAGGAAAAGTGCAGAAGAAGGGCACCCAGATGTTCAGATGAAGACCAAGTGAGGCAAAGTAACTGGTTTTGACTATTGCAAGAAGCACCTGTGGCCATCTGGAGATAACGGATGAGAATATATAGAGAAGATATATGGTACAGAAGATATATAAAAAGCCATCTAAGAGAGGCTTTTACCCAGAACTACCTACATTTATCTAATTTATCCAATTGAGCAGCTATGGAGTTTAGGGCCCTGCTCAGGGGCCCAACATTGTCCAATGTGTTAACCAGTGGTTGACGAAGTTCACAAACCATGTATTTGAGCAAAATACACTCTGTGAAATATTACTTCAGTAACAGTGTCCCTTTAAAAAGTACAAAGGTTTTTGCCTTCAAATGTACTTTGTAGAAGAAAAAAAAATCTTATTCATGACTAAGTAAAAAATCCGCAGTGCCCCTAACACTCATAAACATGCAAAGGGTCCCCATCCAACACAGACGGAAATAACACACAGACGTTTGGAATAAATCATAAAGGGGAAGTTTATTAAAACCCCAAATGCATGCCATAAAAGGGAATAACACATCTTCAGTGAAACTCGCCCCAAGTGCAGGCTATAAAAGGGAATAACACATCTTCAGTTAAATTCACCCCATCTTGCAGCTGGAGGGGGCCCTGGCTGCATCTGCTCCTGCTCGCCCCAGAACAATCACTGCCACTGTCAACTTCACCAACAGGAGAAGTAGGACCATAGTTATGGCCACCCACACTGACACAAGAAGCTGCACCATCACTATCATCATGAATAGTAGCATTTTCCAAGGTAGGGGTAGGAGAGACAAGACAAAGCATTGGCAACTTGGGGGATACGCACAAGACGATAAGATGCCACATTCTAGTCAAGTCAAGTCAAGTCAAGTCAAGTTTATTTCTATAGCGCTTTTCACAACAGACATTGTCTCAAAGCAGCTTTACAGAAATCAACAGTCAAGGTGAACGATGTGTATTTATCCTTGATGAGCAGCCGTGGCGACTGTGGCAAGGAAAAACTCCCTAGATGTTATGAGGAAGAAACCTTGAGAGGAACCAGACTCAAAAGGGGAACCCATCCTCATTTGGGTGACATCAAGAGTTTGATTATAGTCTTTAAACAATACAGAACACGGGAGAGTGAGATTCGTGGATCAACTTAAGTATCCAAAGTACTGTGATTTATTATAACTGTAATGTTCCCATTATAATTTTTATCACAAGACTCTTTTCTTAATCACCTCAGTTTTTTTTTAAAAGACTCAAATGTGACTCTCAGCACACTGATCTTTTAATAGAATGGTATTAATTAAAGTAAAATTTAAATGTAGTCCGGAGTTTCTTCATCATTTATTCCTCTGTAAATGTTCAGCTTGCTGTTAAACTGACGCTGAATTGTATGTTGGTGATCAGTAGATACACCGAGCGCCAATCAGAACACGTGTAAAACAGAGCGTGTGCTCGATCCCGATTGGTTTCTCGCTGCGTGTTTGATCAGTTTTTATCCACATAAATTTAAAAGAAACGACTGATTTCACTAAATGTAGTTGAGTAAAAAATAGGATATTTGACTTTGAAATGTAGTAAAGTTCAAGTAAAAGTCTCCTCTGGAAATACTTGAGTAAAGTACAGATACGTGTAAAAGTACAGTAACAAATTTCATTCACTTCTTTTTTGTCCATCACTGGTGTTTAATACTAAGCTACCACCTCCCCGTCCCATGTGCAGAAACGATGGTTACCAGAAATTGAATGGGTATTGCGTGACCAAGTGAACGTTCAGAACATAATGACCTCATGAAGATAATGTGAATTTAACATGCACTAAATTGTGATTAGTCTAGACTAATGGGAGGAACAGGCCTGAACTGTATATAAAGAGAAGTAAGTTTCATGTTGGTGGTGAGATGCTTGTGGAACCTCGTCTTCCTGTTCTCAGAGGAAATTTCCGCCTGTCCTCTGTGAGAAGAAAAATATAGGAAAAGAAGACACAACGCTGAGATCTTCCAGTTTTAAATGATCGTGTTAAAAAGAGGACTGGGAAACGACATGGAGAGTTCAGTCTGGGTGAAGGCTTTTGATACAGTTGCAGCATGAAGGATGTTGCAGAGGAGGGGGAAGCTCAAAAAAATAATGAAAGGGCGCTGAGTAGTTCCGGTGAAGATATCAAATCCAAGGCCGGATTGTTCACCTTATGATGTAGATGTCATTTATAAAGACACTGGCATGCTTTAGCTTTACCACAATCATTGCTGTAAGACATCAAAAATAGACAAACACACTTGCACATGATGAAAGGGAAATTCAAAAGAGAAATTGACATCAAAACCCTGAGATGTTCTTCAGGCTGACTGGTGCAATACTGCTGTTTGGGGCTCCACCACTATCTCCAGTCAAGGTCACTGGAGAGACATACACTCAGCACCCCAGCACACACACGCACACACACACACACACACACACACACACACACACACACACACACACACACACACACACACACACACACACACAGGATGATAAAAACATGTAAATAAGGAAAGGTGCCCACTGATATGCCCCAGGTTTGCCTTCATGTCTATTTCACATACAATTCATCACAATTCATCTCAAAAGTTGGTTGAGGTCAGAGCAATAAAGCAGGTCACTACAGCAAGATCTTCCACTCTCATTCATACAAAAGGGCCTGTGAGAAATTTGGATACCATTTTTGAACGAAAGATTACACATCTGGAAAAAGGTAGATTCAAGATTGAGGGCAGAGAGGGAGAGAGATGAAAGGAGAAGTGTATATGTGTAGAAGTGATTGAATATGACTCATAGAAGGATCATGCATTTTTTTCCTCATAAGAACCTAAAACTAAATTTTAAAAAAATGTTAACGAACAAAAAGAATACTTTTTTGATCATACAGATGAGAGCAATACATCATTTGAATCTGTAAAGGGTCTACTTTTATTTGTAAACACTCATAATAACAGCAAAATGCTGTGCTTTTGTAAAATTAAGAAAACAGGCAGAGGGCGCTCTCTGCCGTCTCTGTCATCTCTCTTCACAGACAAATCAATAAAACAATATAAATTTCAGTAAATACTCGCCTCATAGACATAATACATTTATGAATAAAAAGTATGGTATTTTCTACTGTCTATACGAACCCGAACCTTTATCTCTGAACCTTTATCTTTTTGTACTTTTTGATCTTGCTGCAATTAGTAAGTATATCCAAAACAAGTGACTGTGGTGTATGAAAGCATCACTTTATCAAGCAGGTGCCTTAGCAGATGTTTTAATGTGGTGGCTTCATGGCCGGGCCAAGGTCTGCACCAAGCTTTCACAACTTTTTGAAATATTGAGATGGGTGGGAAAGGCCAGGGCCTGGACTGAGACACCTGCGATGACTTCATGTTAGTAGGTTATAGACGGGCCAAGGCCATGGCCATAATTATTTTTGCCACATTTAATTAATAACAGATAAATGGAAGTAGGAGTCTAGTGATTGTGTGAATGTCAGGCCGGAACAACTCCCCGGAAACAGAAGTTCAACAGAACGAGGTTTTAATAAAACAGTCAACAATTAGGAAAATCTAAATTTTTTAACAATTAGAGGCGATGGGAGCTGCCACCATTGTGCCATCGGCCTTGAAAATGATCTAGTTATTTAAAGATGTTAGTGACAGATGTTATTATTGTTGACCAACAACAAAGTAATTAATCTTATGAAGAATTGTAGAAATGTGTATAAAAAGGCTGTGTTAACGTTGGACACTTCCATGGAACGGTCTGACTTTGTTTCTGCTGAAATAAAACCTGACACTTTGGCATCACAACCCTGTAGTCTACACTTAGTCTATTTTTGTGATTGGTGCTTGTAAAACATCCTTGATCAGCAGTCATAATAAACTTGTCCTAGGTTATGTTGACCCAGAACAGTCAGTTCTTGTCTTTATCTTCTCTTTTTATGCACCCAAACTGTCGCCTTTTGGTACGCGTTAATCTGTGTTTTGTTGCTTCTCCTAACGAATAACATGACCAGATATGGAGTTGTTATCGTCAACCGTTTTTCTGTTCGCACACACACTGACTTTCCAGTCCCCTTCGCTACGGTATATATTCATGTGTGACACAATGAAGCTTTGGAACTTCTCTCTGAAAGGCTGACTCGTGTGTTTCATTGAGACTTCCCCGTGCACACGTAGGAGATCAAAGATCGAAAGGAAAGGCTGAATTGGAGGGCAAATCCTGTCCACGCGACAGAAGGTAAATCCTGTCCACGTGACAGAGGACAAAACAATTCCTTACAGTGCTTAAACTGAATTTGTCTATTCCTGTATCCATTAGCCGAAACGAAAGCTATACATATTTCTATACATATAATTATAATGTCTGTGAGGCAACTATTGACTTTTAATTTTTCTTGTTATTATGAGGAGTTAATTGTGTGCATCTTGGCGGATTTTGGTGCTGATTTGAGACCTCAGCACAACAGCAAAACAAATGTTTCTTCTACTTCTTTTGGCTGCTCCCATTAGGGGGCGCCACAGCGGATCATCCGGCTCCATACCCCCTGTCCTCTACATCTGCCTCTTTCAAACCAACTACCTGCATGTCTTCCCTCACCACATCCATAAACCTCCTCCTTGACTTTCCTTTATTCCTCCTTCCTGGTGGCTTCATCCTCAGCATTATCCTACTGATATACCCCGTGTCCCTCCTCTGCACCAAACCATCTCTCGCCTCCCCCACCTTGTCTCCAAAATGTCCTACATGCGCTGTTCCTCTAATAAACACATTTCTAATGCTGTCCATCGTCGTCACTCCCAACTAAAACCTCAACATCTTTAGCTCTGCTACCTTCAGCTCCACCTCCTGTCTTTAACTTAATGCCACTGTTTCTAATCCATGCAACATCTCAGGTCTCACCACAGTCCTATAAACTTTCCCTTTCACTCTCACAGATACTCTTCTATCACAAACCACTCCTGCTATCACTCTTCTCCACCCACTCCACCCTGCCTGCACTCTTTTCTTCACTTCTCCAACACACTCTCCATTACTTTGCACTGTTGACCCCAGGTACCTGAACTCTTCCACCTTCTCCACCTCTTCTCCCTGCAACCGCATCACTCCACTGCCCTCCCTCTCATTCACACACATGTACTCTGTCTTACTTCTACTTAATTTGCATTTACCTGTGTGATTAAGTCGAGTTAACTCACGACAATCATGCGATTAATCGCGATTAAATATTTTAAACGAGTGACATCCCTAATATTAATATGACATGAGATCCAGTTACCAGCGTGACAATAAAACAGGTAGTAGTAATGGCTACTTTTTACTTAAGTACATGTCAGAGCCCAAACTTCTTTACTTTAATTTGAGTAAAAAAGTCTAGTCAGTATTTTAAAACATGTACTTCTACTTAAGTGAAGGATGTGTGTACTTTTGCCACCTCTGCTCAAGTTAAAATACTGTTACTTCAATGAAAATATACTTAAGCACATGTAAAATTACAGATCTTTAATATTTACTCAGATTAAAATTGAGAGAGTTACTATTTTTTAACAGCAGGAGGTGGGGTGGTGGGACACTAGTGCAGTTCAAAAAGGACAAAAGGGTATAAACTAGAAACCTGTTTTAAAATAAAAGAACACCTTTACAAATTAAAGTGCAATTATAAAAAACACTACAGTCCATGACTTGAGATTAATGTGAGTTCTAACTCCATTACTTTCACAAACAGGCCTTTTTAGTGCAAAAAAAAGAAAAAAGAGTTTCTTTTCCTGTTGTGTCTGCAGGAAGTCACAGCTCTACCTCTGCCATGTTAATCTGTATTCTATGTGACTCTCAGGACACGCCTTGGTCTCCGTAGTGTTGTGATACGTCATATTCACGTAGCAACAGCGGTGCTGAGAGAAACAGTTAAGCGACGAGAAATCTATCTACATATCAAATATTGGCCAAAATCACTGGTCACTTTCTAAATAATACAAATATTGCACATAGAAATAATTTTTTTTAAAGATGCAAAAATATTAAAAAGCATGCGTTATGATACAAACGCCAACTTGTAACCGATGCACCAATGAGAATCGCTGAATTTTACCATCTGTGACATTCCTTCTTTTGGGTGTCATCTAGAGGTTGTCTAGTCATATAGATTCCCATTAGTTTCAGCCTGTTTCGTGTCCGATTAAAAAACTTTTACAACCAAGCTAGTGTAGGATTCATGTTTGACTTGTGCTAAAACTAACATACATCAACCTGCACGACGTACTGCACTTACTTTTCCTGAGCCACCTTTCCAACACCTACAGATAGATTTCACACATATGCCACCTGTAGGAACTTTGAGATACCTGTTGGTTATAGTTGACAGATTCAGTAAGTGGCCAGAAGCATTTGCATGTGTGACAGAGAATGCTTAAACAGTTGTCAAAATAATAACGAGAGATCATCTCTAGGTTTGGTATTCCAAGTGTGATTGAAAGTGATAACGGCACACCTTTCGCTTCGCTTTTGGCAAAAAGCTTAGCAATTGATTAGCATTTTAATATTCCCTCTCACCCACAGTCAGCTGGAGTGGTAGAGAGAACAAACAGAACCGTTAAGGAACATGTTACTAAAGCCTGTATTGAAACAGGAATGAAATGGAATCTGTTGTTTTTGTTTTAATCTTTTCACTGCAGTTTATGTCGACTCTGTTCCCAGGAAGAACATCCTATGTTTTGATGTGTGATGCTAAATCATAAATGATTTAAAGTGGCCATTGTTAGTGTTGAGATGTTTCTCAAACTGGTTCACACACATTCCTTTGTCTGTTCAGTGTCTATAGAATATTTAGGATGTAAGTATGTAAGGTAAACAGAGAGTCTTTATCTGGGCTCACACATCTCCGGCTAGTACATCCTCTTATCCAAACAGGAAACAGCTTTAGGTCAGGCTTTCTTTCCAATGTGTATATATATAGTTGTCTGTTGCCTGCAATAAACTGAAGAAGAACATTGCTCCACTCTGTGTGATTCTTCCCTGATATCAGAAAAGGCACCATGGGCATCGTAGATCGTATGGAAAACTTCTCCAAGAATGAAGTTTTGTTTGGGCATGATAAAAATCTAACACTGTTTTTAAAATCTCGTCACACAAATTTAGAAAAGCAAACTGTTTTTGTTCTTTTCTAAAGCCTCATGTTTTTTTTCATTTCAATACATTTGAAGAAGTGTAAATATTATTTACTTTAATATCAGATCTTTTGACTTGTTTCCAGACACGATCTTCTTCAATCATGCTCTTATTTCTTGTATTTAGACGGATATTTTTTGTAGTGTGGACTGACTTTAATCTGAGATCAGATTTAAACTTGAGACTGTAGAGCTGTGAACTAAAAACGATCTGCTCCTTAAATTAGATGTTTATAGCCGTCTAACTAGGAATTCAAGCAATGCACAGATTTAACTTATTCGGCAGTAAACAGGAGTCAAGGACGAGAAGTTCCGCTCCTGCCCTTAGAAATACAAGGCCTAGATTCTGATTGAATCCAGAACCTCAATCATCTGCTGAGATATTTTTCTTTATTGTTTTGTTTCATTCATTCATTCATTCATTCATTCATTCAAGTATCCAATAAAAATCTCTTTTCTTTTCCATATTTTGTGCAATACCATTTCTTTATTTGTATATTTATATTGTCCTACTTTTTTTTTTTTTTTTTTTATAAATATATGCAACACCACTTATTAATTTTATTATTTTTGTACAATACCATTAAGTGTTTTATATTTAGTATCAAATATGTGCAATTCCATATTTATTTATATTTTATTCACATGTCTATTTTTTGTATTATCGGTGTTGTTGCCTCTGTGTTCTGGAAGCTTCTGTCACCAACCCAAAATTCCTTGTAAATGCAAACACACTTGGCAATAAAACTCTTTCTGATTCAGTATCATTATATAAATAATTAATAAAATGTGTGTGTATGTATATATATTTATTACACACACACACACACACACACACACACACACACACAAATTTTTTTTGCACTTGCCAATATAGTATCTTAAATATGTAATATCTTAAATATGTAGTATCTGTATTCGACTTAAGAGCCATGGCTGGGAAAATGAGAACGGGCAAACTATGCATGTCCTCTTGACCTCTGACCCGTTCATTTGATTAAGATGAATGGTCTGGGAAAGTGAGCTCTGGTACATCTGGAATACATTTAGTCTGGAAAAAGACAGGCTTCGCTTTGTGTTAAACATTATTGCGAAATGAGCTCATATACAGTGGGTACGGAAAGTATTCAGACCCCCTTAAATTTTTCACTCTTTGTTATATTGCAGTCATTTGCTAAAATCATTTAGGTTCATTCTTCTTCCTCATAAATGTACACACAGCTCCCCATACTGACAGAAAAACACAGAATTGTTGACATTGTTGCAGATTTATTAAAAAAGAAAAACTGAAATATCACATGGTCCTAAGTATTCAGACCCTTTGCTGTGACACTCATATATTTAACTCGGGTGCTTTCCATTTCTTCTGATCATCCTTGAGATGGTTCTACACCTTCATTTGAGTCCAGCTGTGTTTGATTATACTGATTGGACTTGATTAGGAAAGCCACACACCTGTCTACATAAGACCTTCCATGTTTGGGACGACCAGAACCCTTCCTAGAGCTGGCCGTCCGGCCAAACTGAGCTATCGGGGGAGAAGAGCCTTGGTGAGAGAGGTAAAGAAGAACCCAAAGATCACTGTGGCTGAGCTCCAGAAATGCAGTCAGGAGATGGGAGAAAGTTGTAGAAAGTCAACCATCACTGCAGCCCTCCACCAGTCAGGGCTTTATGGCAGAGTGGCCCGACGGAAGCCTCTCCTCAGTGTAAGACACATGAAAGCCCGCATGGAGTTTGCTAAAAAACACCTGAAGGACTCCAAGATGGTGAGAAATAAGATTCTCTTGTCTGATGAGACCAAAATAGAACTTTTTGGCCTTAATTCTAAGCGGTATGTGTGGAGAAAACCAGGCACTGCTCATCACCTGTCCAATACAGTCCCAACAGTGAAGCATGGTGGTGGCAGTGGGGGTGTTTTTCAGCTGCAGGGACAGGACGACTGGTTGCAATCGAGGGAAAGATGAATGCGGCCAAGTACAGGGATATCCTGGACAAAAACCTTCTCCAGAGTGTTCTGGACCTCAGACTGGGCCGAAGGTTTACCTTCCAACAAGACAATGACCCTAAGCATACAGCTAAAATAACGAAGGAGTGGCTTCACAACAACTCCGTGACTGTTCTTGAATGGCCCAGCCAGAGCCCTGACTTAAACCCAATTGAGCATCTCTGGAGAGACCTAAAAATGGCTGTCCACCAACGTTTACCATCCAACCTGAAAGAACTGGAGAGGATCTGCAAGGAGGAATGGCAGAGGATCCCCAAATCCAGGTGTGAAAGACTTGTTGCATCTTTCCCAAAAAGACTCCTGGCTGTATTAGATCAAAAGGGGGCTTCTACTAAATACTGAGCAAAGGGTCTGAATACTTAGGACCATGTGATATTTCAGTTTTTCTTTTTTAATAAATGTGTACATTCATGAGGAAGAAGAATGAACCTAAATGATTTTAGCAAATGGCTGCAATATAACAAAGAGTGAAAAATTTAAGGGGGTCTGAATACTTTCCATACCCACTGTACATCTGTTATACATTAAGAGAACAAGAAATATACATCACCAACAAACCAAAAAAATCATCCTGTTTCCACTTGTCATCCATGTTTCTGCAACTTGATTGGAATCCACCTGTGGTAAATTCAATTGATTGGACATGATTTGGAAAGGCACACACATCTAGATAAGGTCCCACACTTAACAAATTCTCAATGATCACAGTGGCCTCCAACATCTGTAAAAGTAAGACGTTTGGAACTAACGATCAGCAAGGTGACCTAAACTAAACGATCGTTTGGAAACACCAGGAGTCTAAACTGAGCGATCGGCAAGGTGATCAAGAACAGATGGCCACTCTGAAAGAGCTCCAGCATTTCTCTGTGGAGAGAGGAGACCATGTATGGTAGAGTGGCCAGACGGAAGCCACTTCTCAGTAAAAGGCACATGACAGCCTGCCTGGATTTTAACAAAAGGCATCTGAAGGACTCCCAAACCAGGAGAAACAAAGATTGAACTCTTTGGCCTGCTTGTCAAACGTCATGGAATCTGGAGGAAACCAGGCACCGCTCATCACCTGGCCAATACCATCCCTACATGGAAGCATGGTGGTGGCAGCATCATGCTGTGGAGATGGTTTTTTGTGGTGACGCTCCCTTTATTTATTTATTTCTATTTTTAATACATTTGCAAAGATTTCAAACAAACTTCTTTCATGTTGTCATTGTGGGGTATTTGATTGTAGAATTTTGA
Organism: Silurus aristotelis; assembly: GCF_946808225.1. Classification (NCBI taxonomy): domain Eukaryota; kingdom Metazoa; phylum Chordata; class Actinopteri; order Siluriformes; family Siluridae; genus Silurus; species Silurus aristotelis. The sequence continues at coordinate 2,494,707 of NC_139597.1, read as the reverse complement.
GAAAAAATAATCTATTTTGGAATAAAGCTGCAACATAACAAAATGTGGAGAAAGTGAAGCTCTGTGAAAACTTTCTTGATGTACTGTATAAATAGCGAAAATATATTTTTCATATTACAGTAATCCCGTTTACCGTGGTGGTTACGCTCCAAAACCGCCCGCGATAAACGAAAAACCGTAATAAACGAACGCCACCACAAAAATGCTATTTCACGTATACAGTACTGTACTGTAACATTTAATAACTATTCTATTTTTATTAATTAATTTCATTACTTTAACATTAAACTCCATAAAAACAATTCCCTATAAGTTTTTGGGATATGGTGCTCTCCACAAGAGACCGAAAAAAATGTATACTGTATATGATTTTATTCTTGATATATTTCTGAATAAGTTCAAATTCAGTAAAACTATTTTACTTCTCAAAATGATAATGATAATTGATTTGTGTTTTTTAAAACCAGAACTATGGCATTAAATAATCACAAATGCGCATGACTTGGTTTGGAATTTACGAATAATGAAGCTGTAAATACTCAATAGACATCATAGTGAAGAATCCCATCACTTTTATTTGCATTAATAGTCGAGCACGTGCTAAAAGCTGTGGTGGGGCGGTTGGGTCACATGATCTGGGTGACGGGACACTGATCAGCCTGATCCAGGAACAGTGTCTGGAACATGTGGTTGTAGAAGTTGGGGTGGTACAGGCAGGCCCGGGCGCAGTCCGGATTAAAATTCACCTCTAGAATCTGAGGCTGCATGATTCGATTTCCTGAGAAGAAGAGAAGGAGAAGATGAAAAACCACGAATTCGTTTATCGTGAATAAGCGAAAGCACAAAATATCAAATATATTGTAAAATCTCCCAGCTTGTTAGGAAGCTGGGGTCAAAGCTAAAGTTGCAGGGGAGGAAAATTCCCGGGAAAATTTCCGGACAGTTTCTGGGAAGTTTATCTGGGGAATTTTGGAAATATTCCAAGTTGAACACTTACCGGGAATTTATGGGAATTCATTCGAAATTTGGGGAAAATTAATATAAACTGTATCACAGACAGATATAAATATTAAATTTGGTCATAAGATGACGCATGCAAACTAAAACAGATTTAAACATTTTTTTGACTAATTTAATTGTTAGTAAAATTATTAAATTCAGATGGACATTTTATTTTATATTTCGTATTATAATTCCTACATTCTGTAATGTCCATTGTAAAAAGCGCTATAGAAATACACTCGGATTGAATGGAACTGTGCAGTCAGTGTTATAGATCTGATATCTGAATGCTGATTTATGTATTATATTCTATTGTATTACATTATTATACGCTTGTACAGACAGTGCAAACATTTTAACGAGAAAGAAGCGCTACTTTGTTTTGTGTACAAAGCAAAGTGCAATGAGTGTAACGGTGTGTAACAGTGTGTAACACCTCCTTCAGCTTGGTCCCATTTCAGCATAAGGTCGATGGCGTAGATCGCTCTGGAGGACGGATAGGCGCCGATTCCGTATGGTGCAGGGCGAGAAGACGCTGCCTGAAAGAGCTCCGCAAAAGATTTGAAAATATCCCTCTGGTGTATGTAAACACACACACACACACACACACACACACAAACATACACACACACACAGATGTATTAGTCTTTGGTTTTGGATTTTTATCGACCAGCACATAGTAGCTGAGTGGAATGTTCCTGGTCAGATTGGACTTGAGAGTAGTTCTAATACTTCAAGAAATGTGCAGACGAAGTGAAACCACAGGCCTGACCAGTATGATCATCACATACAGGTGAAGTGGGTCCGGATTATTATTATTATTTTTCCTGAGACTTACCTCCACCTCTTTCCATGGATAATCCGCGTACTGCTTTTCGAACATGGGAATGAACTCGTCATAGTGGAGCTTTAAGAACCAGACAGACAGAAAAATAGGCGGCATCACAATATTATTATTACTGCCATTAACTAATCAGCAGTTTGCAACTGAGAAACATGCAACATTAGGTGACCAAAAGTATTGGGACCCCCGGCTTTTCCACCCATATGTGCTTCTTCCCCAAACTGTTACCACAAATTCTGAGGCACACAATTGTACAGGACGTCTGTAGATGTAGTAGCATTGATTTGTCCCCGTCATGTGAGTACTAGGAGACCCAAACCTGTTCCAGCATGACAATACCCTGTGCACAAAGCCAGCTCCATGAAGATCTGCTTTACATGGGTTGGAGAGGAAGCTCTTATTCTATAGAGCTCCAACCCTATTCAGCATGATGAATGTGAACACTGACTGCACCCCAGGACTCAACTAACATCAGTACCTGACTTTACTAACACCCTTATAGCTGAATGAGCACAAATCATCTCCACAATATGAGAGATGAAATTATAAGAAACAGAATAAATCATGTGACACTGGAACCCTAAACGCAATGCTACGATGGCGTACGTGGTGCTGGCAACATTCTCCCGCTAATACACACAACATAATGATCTGCAGGTTGCTTCAATAATCGCTGAGGATGAAGGTTCCTCGTGCCGATGGTCTACGCTCTCACCTGTTTCAGCTGGACACCTTCGGCATAGTTCATCACCGTGTAGTGCTTCTGATAATCGTCGAAATGATCCAGAGAGAACGGCCTGCAGAGGGAGAGGAAGAGGGAGAGAGAGAGAGAGAGAGAGAGAGAGAGAGAGAGAGAGAGAGAGAGAGAGAGAATAATTTTTAATGCTAAGTATGATGGGTTGCACTTACAAGGAATTAGTCATGGCGTGCTGGTGCTATAAAAATATAAAAAAAATGACTAAATGAATGAATACGGTATTATTTTAAATATATGTTGTAGGCTGTATTGCTCAATAAAATATATTTTTATAATCTAAAATATATTTCATTCAAACCAAAATATCATAAATATATTTTAGGGTCAAGAAAATAAATTTTCAACTTTACATTAGAATAAGGATGGAGATCAAAGTATTATTTAAAATCTTCAGAGCAATAGTTCTGTTTTCATGAAATCCTGTAATTCTGGATTTTTTGGGAGACGAGATGATGAAGATGGAGGTTTTGAGGCAGCCTGGCATCTGGCATATCTCCAGGAAAGTGTTGAAGATGTCTTTAAAGACTGGAGAAAGCTGATCAGCACAGAACTTCAGAGGGTTGATTTGTGAACAGAGTCTGGTCCATCAGAGGTCGTGTCTCATAGAGACACTCTCCAGGTCTCCACGTCTCTCTCCAGGACTGTTTTGGTGTGAGGCTGTGCAGAGGCCTCACACTGCTGTGGTGGGGGAGGTGAAGCTGATGTGTGATGTTGCAGAGGAGAATGAGAAAAGGAGGAGGGATAGTGGGAGTGAGGGATTAAGTGAATTATCACACTGCACCTATGGTGTAAATCAGCACGACCCTTCTGTATTTTCACTTTGCTGGCTAAACAGGATACACCAGATCGTGTGTGTGTGTGTGTGTGTGTGTGTGTGTGTGTGTGTGTGTGTGTGTGTGTGTGTGTGTGAGAAAGGCAGAGTGTGTGACCTGTTGGCAAAACGAAGCCAGAAGACGTTGTAAGCGTAAAGTCTCAGAGGCTTCACGGAGCGCAGCAGCACCATGTAACGGATGTCGAACTTCACCATGCCGACCTCCTCTCTGTCAAACAATACAGGGTCCTCCAGGTACATACACACCACCTGACAAAAACACACACAATCCCTTTTCACACTCTCAGACCAAGGATGTATAAACCATTTACATTATAACAATACACATTGAGATCTTGAGCACCTACATACTTTTTTACCATCATAAATCTGTCCCTAAAAGTTTATTCGGTGAGGAAAAAAAAAACTCTGTGAGACTTCATAAGGAAGAAAACAGCAGAAAAAGCACCACTAAAAGTCTGAGTGCAATGAATACAAGAGACACTTTAGCTCAGCGGTCCCCAACCTTTTTTGAGCCACGCACTGGTTTAATGTCAGACAATATTTTCCCGGCCCGGCCTTTAAAGTGTGACTGATTAATACAACACAATAAAATTATACGACGATAAAAACTGGTATTTTCTAAATATAATATTAAACGTGAATCCACTGTGGTGTTTTTTTGGTCATTTTGCTCGCTTGGGGGTTTGAATTTAGCGGTAATGTATTATGTGTTAGCGGCCGGAGCCCCTTTAAGAAGGTAGTGGATGGAGGTAAGACATGTGACCGAGGGAGGAATCTTCACATGCATCAGGAGTGAGTCATAGACAGATGTGATGGAGAGAATCCGGTCATTCTCCAAAATAAAACATCATTTTAACAATCAGATAATAAATAAAACGGAAATACTGTAAGTTATGTATTCTTTCTGTGCGGCCCGGTACCAATTAACCCACGGACCCGTGCCGGGGGTTGGGGAGAGCACAGCTTTAGCCAACATTTGTCTGTGAATAGAATGTTGGCTTTCCGTACGAAGTAATCGTTACCTCAGATTTTATGAAATATCTCCTCTAAAAAGGAACAATAATAGAATCTTGACAAATCCAATATTAACACCTATAAGAGCTCTTTGTTTTATACAGAAGATTTAGTGTAAGAAGGAGAACAGGAGAGAAGATGTGATTAGACTCCCTCACCGCCACAGTCAAACAGTTGGAAGCTTAATGGTTTGGAGCAGAGAAGGTTCCAGAAAGTGAAAGAAATCCTGAACCAACATGGCTCCCATTCCAAACTTCAATACCATGAAGTTCCGTCTGGACTGCGGCTCATGTAGCGTCTGGGTAGGATCATTTGTGTATCAGCTGGATTTAATGTCCCTGGCATTCCTTTTAACCTTAAACATCTGCATATTAATCACAGAATGGGCCCCAAAGTTTACACTTATATTGGGGGGTTTCATGCCACAGTGTCATACCCCCACACAAAAAGACACAAAACAGATCTAGCTGACTTCAAAAGAACATTCAAATGATAAGGTAGTCCAATCTTTTGGACTCTTGTTTAGCAACAAAGCCAATACAAGTAACCGTTTTACCAACTATTTAAATGCATAATTGAGTTTAAGTTTCTTTATTAAGGTGAATTTAAATTCCTTGATGATTCTCAGTTAGGTTGTCCTTTTCTTCCTTTCTTCTCTTTTTCTTCTCTTTCTCCCTCTACATATTTATAACTTCCAGTTCTCTTTATGTACAGTACAGACCAAAAGTTTGGACACACCTTCTCATTCAAAGAGTTTTCTTTATTTTCATGACTATGAAAATTGTAGAGTCACACTGAAGGCATCAAGGGCTATTTGACCAAGAAGGAGAGTGATGGGGTGCTGCACCAGATGATCTGGCCTCCACAGTCACCGGACCTGAACCCAATCGAGATGGTTTAGGGGTGAGCTGGACCGCAGAGTGAAGGCAAAAGGGCCAACAAGTGCCAAGCATCTCTCGGGGAACTCCTTCAAGACTGTTGGAAGACCATTTCAGGTGACTACCTCTTGAAGCTCATCAAGAGAATGCCAAGAGTGTGCAAAGCAGTAATCAAAGCAAAAGGTGGCTACTTTGAAGAACCTAGAATATGACATTTTTCAGTTGTTTCACACTTTTTTTGTTATGTATATAATTCCATATATAATTCCACATGTGTTCATTCATAGTTTTGATGCCTTCAGTGTGAATCTACAATTTTCATGGTCATGAAAATAAAAAAAAAACTATTTGAATGAGAAGGTGTGTCCAAACTTTTGGTCTGTACTGTATGCTTGTGTAGTTTAGTTCTGTTTTACGTAGTCTCATTCATTAAATGCTTTATGTCCATATGTGATTGTCTATGAGTGACGCCCAAATTTCAAGGTCACTGGATACTTTGATCTTGCTTCATGATAAAATACTTGTACGGTATAGAGTAAAGGGAGGGCGGTGGCGTGTCTTTCTTGGCCGGGGACATAAGGATAAGGAGGACATATCCAATGAGTGAAGAGGACCTTTGGCAGGTTTCTAGAGGCACAGGAAAGTAGTCCAGCTGAATGTTTGGAGAAACGAGCTGTTATTCACGCTAGGAGTCTTTGGAATAAAAATTAAGTGTAGCATCTGGACATTTATACATTTATCTGGTCAAAGTAAATCTTCATGCCGTTACATGACCTAATTTGTTGTACAGAAACCAAAGGAACATGCACGTGTCTCTTAAAAAACAAAAACAAACACCTTTGGAGTGCTTTCCCTCTGCCGAACGATGTAGTCGAGGTTGTTAGTGATGTGTGTATCCAAACCTCTGGCCAGGTTCCAGGGCTTACAGATCCAGTGATTATCTTCTCCTCTATAAGAGAACACATTTCTCACACACTGGACAAGAACATAAACATGAAACACAATATTTCACTGCAATTCTACTTGATTTTATTCGATTAATATTTCGATTATATTTTGTTACACTATTTTTTATTCTTTATGACATTTGGCAGATGCCCTTATCCAGAGCGACTTGCATTTATCTCATTAAAAAAAATTGAGCAGCTTTGGGGTAAAGGGCCTTTCTCAGGGGCCCAGGAATGGCAACTTGGTATGGCTGGGATTTTAACTCACTGTGTTCAATCATCTCTGGTAGCATCGTTCCTTCTTTGATTCGATATTGAAAGCAGAAAAAAGGGACAACTACTTGTTGTAGGCAAAATAACCTAAAAATGTCTGTGTACACTATTAGAAATTCGCCTCATTTAGAGTTTCTTGCCATCTTAGATTGTGTCTTTGAGTTAAATAATTAGTGTGAACTTATTATACACTATAAATGTAATATAAAGCGCTTGATTAAATCTATTTATATCATAATCAAACATATTTAGCGTATTTACTCCAGGCAAAATGATACTAACACAGAGTAGAATAGGGCTCGACTGAGGCTATAAGAGTGCCTGTAAAATAAAGCAACCACGTAGGAGGCACATTTAGGCATGTTTATTGGGATAAAAGAGCCTGTAGGCCATGACAGTTGGAGAAGATATAAGAAAATAATTAGGGTCAGAATAAGGTGAACTCATTGGAGGAAAAATAATGGTTGGGGGAAAGAACGGAGGCGGTAGGTGGATTAAAGGGGACTATTTTGAGGGTGATAAATAAAGTATAAATATATGCATTAAAAAAATTCTTACTTGTAAACAGAGCAAATTTTAAAATTTCTTGATACCACCTTGTATGTTGTCCTAGTTTAAATCATATTATATTTCATTTGTACAAACGGCTCCAGAGTGGACATGGACATTTCCTCCTCAGAAAACAGCACCAATCAGATTTCTATTTACTTCACAATGTTAGGATTGGACGTTCAATTGAAAATATCATGCTTTAGCGCATTGGTCCTCAGCCCCCATGTTAATTGGTACCGGGCCGCCTAGAAAGAATACATAACTTACATTATTTCCGTTTTATTTATTATCTGATTCTGAACGTTTTATTTTGGAAAATGACCGGATTCACATCTGTCTATGACTCACTCTTGATACATGTCATGATGCCTCGGTCACATGACTTACCTCCATCCACTACCTTCTTAAAGGGGCTGCTTGTAAGCTTTTAATTCTTATATTCATTTAATGTAGAAAGTGAATAATCCATTTTCTTTCTTTTTTTGCTCTGATTTAATTAAGGAAAAATCCATATACTCTTTAATGAAATCAAAAGAAAGTGTCGTAATTCATTCTATTTTTCAAATATGATATAAAAAAACAATTAAAAAAAAGCGACACAATTTTATCAACCCTAACCTGGAAGTACAAAGGAATCTAATTGGCAGAAGCTTCTCTTCTGATTTTCTTAGAACAAACTTCAACTTTATAGCAAATCTTCCGGTTTTCTGCTAAAACGATCTCATCTCAAACAGCTGCATGCATTTTACTAAAAGATGTGGTGCTACAGCGCCTTGCAAAATCATGCATGGAAAACACATGCATATTTCACCTGTTTATATGCAAAGAAACTTGGAAAAAGGCAAAAATACACAAGAATTGGACAGCGAATGGGTGGAAGAAAGTTCTGTGGAGATTTTTGTCTCGAACAGAAGAATTTGAGATGGCAAACAGGAGAGTAGATGTTCAAGATGAATTCATCAGACAACAAAAGTCTCTTGGAACTTTTCTCTCTGGGTTAACTCTTCTATAGTATTGGTCCTGTTTCCTTATACAGTAAAGAATGAAGACACTGGATCCAAGTGGAGGGACATGCATTTCACACCGCGACCTTCAGTGGTGTCCCGTCTGAATCAAGACATGAATCTAATAAAGCGAGAATGAATGTCATCACCAAAGCAAGAAACCCAAAGAAGACAATTCAACACGTCTCCTTTCACTGTAGCCACAGCAGCACCACACGCATACATCACCTCTAGCAGAAGTGTCGACATTCACACCATAAAATCACAAAAAACACAATACAAACTGGGATTTCTGTGCATTTTCACTCTACATTACTGTTTTCCTGAGGATTTGAAATGAGGGCAAAATTGTACATTTTTGTTCAAATCAACAGTTTAAAACAAAAAAGCTTCACAACTGTTTTGGCCGACTTTTCCTCACGATGTCCAGCTTTTCTTGAAAAGTCAATAAAAAAAAAAACAGCTATCAAATCCACACAAATATTTGTGGATAGGCTTGTGCCAAAGACGCAGGTTTGCGAGCTCTGACTAGTGCGCTCTCTGGCCATCCAATCAAAGGGCGTGAAAATGCAGACGTTATCGGATGCCTGCTAGATGGCCTCGTTGTCGCCAACTCGTAATCTGATAGGTTAAAGCAACAGCTTCATTTTATTTAAACCTACTGTTGATTTTGAATGGCTGGAGGCAGATCTCTTGACCCCGGCAACACGTGACTGCCAAAATCCGATTGGCTAGAACTCTAACATAAACGTATACTGCTGGAAGAAGCCTAAATAAGAGAACAGCTATGAAAGTAAGAGAATGGGCTACTGAGAATCATTTACATACTCATGGACAATAAATATATTAAAACGTAAGTCGGTCATTCTGATCCTGAATGTTTGTGGATTTATGCTAATACAGCTCTAGTTTTTCATGTTTTATTACCAAATAAGGAATAGTTTTACCTCAGACTTTGTCCTTTCTTTCTATACACAAAAAAACTGAACAGTATTGAATAATAAATATGGTATTGAATAAACTCAGATATCTGACCTCTGCTGCCTCTGTAGGTAATATTTGACAAACTGTGGGAGCTCTGTCTGAAGATTGAAGGTCATGGGAAGCCACAATGGTGTGTGTCCTCCTCGCCTTGCTCTCCGTGATACCGATGCCAGGCAGTCCTTAGTGGTTAAGACCGTCTCACAGGGGAACTGGTTCAGCAGGACATGAGCTCGCGCCTCGCTCAGCTTCCTATCAGCACACCAACGTGTCAAACTTCAAGCATTTGTCTTCTAGTTGTCACGATATACACACACACACACACACACAATATATATATATATATATATATATATATATATATATATATATATATATATATATATATATATATATATATATTAGACATATACACACACACACACACACACACACACACACACACACACACACACACACACACACATACTTATAGTCACGGATGTGAGAATACATCCAGAGTATGTCAGCTTCATCCTCACTCTCAGTGAAATCGAATTGTGGATGCCTCAGGTGGTCCAGAACTTGCTTCATCTCTGTGTATACCCTGTTTCACAAACACACACACACACACACACACACGCACACAAACTGTAAGTAGTAAAAAAAAAAACAAAAAAAAAACCCGAACTACACAATATTGCATTCAATCAGCACTATAAGAACAAACAAATGGATGTGGACACCTGACCTTAAGACTGCTCTGTGTATCCCATTCCACATTTAGTTTCATACGCCCCATGATGCTCTGCACAACTTATGGGTGGAACGTCTATTATGACGGAAACATTCGCTCGCTGCAGTGTCACTACTTGTTAAACTTTTTGCTCTCAATTCCAAACTTATTTCTCACCATTCCGACATTTTTCTTTCGCAATTCTGACATTTTTCTAACAACTAAGACGTACCTTGAGCTATCACTTCTGTTCTCGCTATAATGTTAAAATGTAACATATGTTAGAGCAGAATGGAGCTCAGGCTACAATGGCTCCGTTTGCTCTGTCCAGGTACATTTACATTTGCGGCATTTGGCAGAATCGGTACGGCACGGATCAGTTTGTGAAACCACGCCTAAAATAGTCCTAATTCTATCCAATATTTAATCCAATATATTATCCATTGTTTTACATATTGATATATTGTTTGTAGTCTATTTCATTTTCAATGTGTAAAGCTTTCTGATACTACAGATGGGGGTGATGCTGCAGATTCGCTAGTCGGAATTGCGAGAAGTAAAGTCGGAATTTGCGAGAAATAAAGTCGGAATTGGCAGAAAAAAGTCGGAATTGTGAAAAATAAAGTCAGACATGCTTGAAATAAGTCAGTATTTCAAGTAATAGTTTTGTTTTTGTTTTTTTTATGTGGCTGAATCAGGATTTTGTAGAGAAACAGGTGGATAATAACAGAAAGAAATACTTCTAGGTCTAGGCCAAAGATCGTTAAAATACCCAAATATTACACAGCCACCAAATTTTTCTTCAAATATTTTAACACTCTGCATATGAAGTAGCATTAACTATGCAAAAATGGCAGAAAATGTAAAAGTTTCCTGTTTCATACATGGTGTGAAGATTTTCATTACAATTCTAGACGGAATTTCTTTCCACCAGACGCATACAGATGCAAATGGAGAAGCAGCAGTATCATTCTTTGAGACTACTCGTTCTTCTGAGTGACAAAGAGATTCAGTTGAATGAATCGTTCATGAATGGCCAATCAATAAATCACATATAAAAGACTTAGTACAGAACACCAGGACCAAATTCCTAGGCTGTTTATAACCCCCCAACCTCTGGCTTATTGTGTAGGAACATTGACATATCCACAGCAAAAGCTCCAAAAGCCTCCTCACACATCCACTGGTGTTGACCATCTTTCAGGTTGTTCCCTCTTATTAATGCCAAACCCAGAAAATAAAGAGTTCTTTACGAACAAAAACAAACAAACAGCATAGGAGCCCACAAGAAAATGGAGGAAGAGCTCATACCACTATGAGAGGAATTTAAAAAGGTATCTGTGGTTCCTTGCATTGAACGATCCCTGCATAATTTCTGGAGATTATGTTAGTAAGAAGGTCCTGTAGCAGTATCTGGCACAAGTGTGGAAATCTGACTTACTTTAATACTTTCCCATCAGGCACGCTGTAGGCTTGGGTTTCTCCTGGGAGCTTCTCTTTGTTCTCCTGTAAAATGGTCTTAAGAGATAAGAAATCAGAAGAATTAGATGTCATAATATAAAGACATTAGAACTGGCAAAATATGAATCAGATAATCTCTAATGAAGATAACATTATTAATATTGTGCCCATTATCCAGTTTAATAACAGTAGTGTTCCCGAAAAAAATAAAAAATCCAGACATAGCACTCCATGTAAAATAGTACTGAACTTTATTAAAAAATATTTATTAAAAATAAATCAATAAAAAAGTAGAAAATCATGAAAATGTGCTAAATGAAATAAATATATTACTAAATAAATACTGAGAAAAATAAAAGACTTGAACTCAAACAAAAAGTAACACGCCAAATACTGTAAATAGTTACATTTAAAATGAATTTAAAAAAATTTTAAAAAACAGCGGCATGTGGTGTCAGTGATTCCCCTCTAGAAGCCGCTCCCGTATTGTATAACGCAGCCCGGAAAAACTATCTGTGTGGATTTTTGCAGATAGTTCCAGCAATCAACCACTGGTGCTGATCGACAAAACCGATTAATCGGTCGCCCTTTCGAGACCATTGTCTGATTTTCATGGTCCAACCCCTGCCATTCTGATTAAATACTAAGTGAATGATAAATTATGATATTCCTTCATCTATACGTAGCTTCAATCATGCGATTCCATACACAGCACTACGGAGACGAGGCGTGTCCTGAGATTCACGAAGAATACAGATTAACATGGCAGAGGTAGAGCTGTAACTTCCTGGAGACACAACAGGAAAAGGAAGTTTTGGGGTTTTTTTTGCACTACAAAGGCGTGTTTGTGAAAAGGCCATAGGTTAGAAGTCAGAAGGCACATAAGTAAATTGATGATTTGCTGTCTGTCTGAACCAAAGAAATAGTCTGTTTGCGATTACTCAATGAGACGCACCTCGTAGTAAATGTCGGCAGGCTCTACTGTCTCCTCACTCACACCGTCCAAGTTGGCGGGAAACCACGGTAACAGCCGACACTCCCTCACCAGGTGATCGGGTTCTCCGTAACAGTAATCCCTCGTCACCTCATCTTGAGAAGATCAAAATCATGTGACCTTTTTTTAAAAAAATTTACAACCTGAAACTTTTACTCTCATGAGAACGAAGAGCATTGTTCCATCCGATGCAGCTTTAGTGTAGCGCTACAAAGACTCCCAGACATTCTCTTTCTGTCTGTCTATTAATTCATTACAATCTCTGAGACCATAAAGACAAAGAGTGACCAATAAGATGCTTTTTTTCCCCCATAGATTATTCACCATTGAAAGAAAAGTAGCTTCCGTAAATGAGAATAAAAGATTGTGTGTATGTGTGTGTATGTGTATACCTCCGTTTTCCAGATCCTGAAGAGGCCAGAGTATAGAATACGCCATCTGTTGAGCTGCGTAAAACAGAGGAGCCATGCAGCAGGACGGCTGGGAAGAGTGCTGCACCCGGGAGCCAAACTCATCCATTATATACCAGACAGGCACCTTCTCCTCTGCAGACTGCAACACACACAATCAGATTATTACACTATAATATATAATATACTATTTTATATATATATATATATATATATATATATATATATATATATATATATATATATGTGTGTGTGTGTGTGTATATATATATATATATATATATATATATATATATATATATATATATATATATATATATATATATATATATATACATATATATACACATACATACATACATACATACATACACAGAACCAGATGGAAATTTGGAGTCTTTAATGGATTTTGAAACACACTGGCATGTTTCTTTTGTGTCTGTTCTACAAAACTAAGTAAGCCAAAAAGAGTTCTACAGTAAATGAGTGGAATGTGACAGAAGATGTGATCAGATGTGACCAGAGTTAAACCTGGAGGTGGAAGCTTAACAGTTTGGGGTTGTTTTAGAGCAGGAAAGGTTGGAGACTTATTCTGGAAAAACCCAACATGGCTCCCATTCCATACTTCAACACCATGTGAATCCGTCTGGACTGCGGCTCATCGGATCAGACTTCACTCTCACACGAAGAAGACAAGCCGAAGCGTACGTCCGAGTTCTATTAGAGTTATTTATAGAGCAAACAGTCGTCTGGAGTGATATCTATCATGGAATCGCCCGCCCTGTCACTGCACCTAAATCAGTTTTACAAGAGGCACGGCAAAGTATTGCAGCTGAATGATTGGAGAAACGAACCGTCCAGATGCAGAGAGTGTGTACAGCTGTTGAAAATGAAAATAAAAGTTCCGTACATTTATTTGTTCGGTCAAAGGAATTCTGTACACTGTTACATAGAAATAAAAGGAACTTGAATGCGTCTTAAAAACCATAAAGGACTCGGTATGTCCAAAGATTTGACAGGCCGTCTATATAATGGCGTGGCATACTCGATTTTGATTGGATAAATGATGATTAAAATCATATAATCATTTAAATGGTACCAGTTTTAATTAACCCTCAGACTGAAAGAAAATGAGATGCTTGTAGGAGAAGGACTGTTTATAGCTGCCATAAGGTAAGTGACAACATCAACCAGCTTGTTTTGTGAATGAGCCACAACAATAAAAATCTGTTTTTATCAAATTGACATGGGTCACTTTTACACTAGTGATGCTCCAACAATATCACCAAATAATATTCATTCATCTGACTGTCTGATTTAACTGTCTAATCTCTATCAAGTGGCACTGAACCCCATGACTGTGTATTTATATTAATAGCTTTAAGCTGATCAATCACATAACATCTGTCCACCCGTTTCATATTCTGTTGCTCTCATCGGATTTTGTGACTTAAACATGTCTGGGAAATATGTTCTGTTCTTTTTAAGTAAAAAGGTGTTATATTTTCTAGATCCTCCTCATATCCAGTCCATGGCATACCCCCTGAGAGAGCTGATAGGTCTGATTAAACTTCCACATGTTGTCCAGGACCAGATCCACGATCACAGGATCAGGAGCTTCACCATGGAAAGGTATTTCCATCAGACTGGCCATTCGGATCAACAGTCCAGGAACCTCGATTAGCTGCTGCCTGGCGCTTTCTACCCGATAGGTCCATGCATGATCCACCAGAAACACACTGCAGCCAAGAAAATATAAAAAGGAGTAAAAAAACATGTTTATCACCTGTCTGGTCCTAAGTGGATTTAAAAATAACTACATTAATTAAAAATGTATTATATGAATATGTATTTCTCTGCCAAAGTTCGAACGGTGGACTGTTCTGTGACTGTGAAGTAAAGAGATGAGGAATTGGGTGAAGTGATGCAGGAATTGTTCCTCAGGTGATGAGACTGACATGGATGAGAAAAACAGCAATGCAGCAGTAGTACTTCCGTTAAAAAAAAATACAAATAAAAGAGATAGATAGATAGATAGATAGATAGATAGATAGATAGATAGATAGATAGATAGATAGATAGATAGATAGATAGATAGATAGATAGATAGATAGACAAACAGACATGCAGGGAGACATACAGACAGACAGACAAGCACAGACAGACAGACAGACAGACAGACAGTCATGGCCAACTGAGACATGAACAAACAAATTCAGTAACAAGACAAAGACTAAAGTACAGAATCCAGGGTTGTGATGTCAAAGCTTCAGGCTTCAGAAACAAAGTCATACTATTCCATTAAAGAGTCCAAAGTTACAGCACAAACACAGCCTTTTAATACTCTTTTTACAGTCTTCATAACAACTCTTAGTCTTATAGTCTTAACAACTCTTATCGATGATGACCTCATCCCTAATTTTTTATTTGACTACAGGTACGCCATCTGCCACCATTATCTCTAAAACGTACGCTACTTTCTCCTTCTAAGATCTAATGTGGCAGAGATCTTTTATCTTTATTCTATTATTTTAATAATCAGCC
Organism: Silurus aristotelis; assembly: GCF_946808225.1. Classification (NCBI taxonomy): domain Eukaryota; kingdom Metazoa; phylum Chordata; class Actinopteri; order Siluriformes; family Siluridae; genus Silurus; species Silurus aristotelis. Next base: position 2,479,496 of record NC_139597.1, on the reverse strand, counting down.
CTGTACCGGCCCGATCCAGGACTCCCCTGTGTTGGAAGTGGTGCTGGAAAAGAAACTACTGACCTTGAGTGGATATACTGGGTGCATTGTTCTTTGGTTATACTGAGTGGTAGAAATATTAAAAAGTAATACAAGTAGAAAAAACACTGTGAAATGTGATACAATAAGTAATACAATAAAATTATAAATAATGTGATATGTGCTAAGGATAATATAAATGTGCTACAAAAAATACCATAATAGACAGAGAGACATTTTATTCACACATGCACACTATATAATAACTTGTGTTTTTTTTAAGTCACAATATTTATAAATCCCTATAGAAAGTCTTTATTGTCATCAATCAGTACATACATATATATATATATATATATACACGCACACATTATGTTGCCAAAAGTATTGGGTCACCTGGTCATCAGTACGGTATGTGATTTTTTCCAATTTGCTCTTCTAATTCCCTCCACTCTTCTTGGAAGATGTTCCACTAGGTTTTGTTGTGTGCTAATAGATATTTGTGTTCATCAGCCACAAGAGTGTTACAAAAGGCAGGTACTGATGTAGGTAAGGAGATTTGGGGTGCAGTCAGCGTTCACATTCATCCCAAAGGTGTTCAGTAGGGATGAGATCAGAGCTCTATAGCAGGAGATCTTCCTCTCCAAAGCATGTAAAGCAGATCTTCAATGTGCTCACTTTGTGCACAGGGGCATCGCCATGCTGGAGCAAGTTTGAGTTTCCAAGTTCAATTGAATGCTAAATTGTATTATAGCGCCATCTAAAGCCGTCCTGTACGATTGAGTGCCTCCAGATTTGTGGTAACAGTTTGGAAAAGAACCACATAGAGCAGGAAAGAGGAGATGTCCCAATACTTTTGGAAATATAGTGTAAATCTCTCATCTGCTCCCAATACGGGCACAGCAGAACATCCATCTCCAGCATCTTTAACTCGTCCATCAACAACCTCCAGCTCCGCCTCCTGTCTTATGGTCAATGCCATTAATTATGAAGGTAAATTTTAATAATGATCATTACAATTATTTCAAACAAACCCATTTTGGATTGAAATTTGTATATGACAAGTGTGTGGATAAAAGTAGTAATAATAATAATTATTCATATTATAATAGTGTTCTGAGTGCACAAGCAGAACAGGGAACACCATCACATGCAGAGAGAACTACGGTTCTCCTTCTTCCCTACAAAACTTTGGCGTCGCACTTGCAGACCCCGAGAGACCTACGTACTTCCTTCAAAACTGAGGGATTATGGGTTCAGGGTGGTTCTTCCTCTTTTTTTTTTTTTTTTTTTTTACTTAGGTCTCATTGATTAGGTTACATAAGTATTTCTACATTTATTTTCTTATCTTACATTTATTTTATCCATACAGCTGAGTACCTATGGGATTAAGGGCCTTTCTCAGCGGCCAAAAACGTGACAGCTTGGTGTGTCTGGGGGTTGAACTCACAACCTTTGGATCCAAAGTCCAATAACCACTTAGCTACTGCCTCCACAAGTCAGTCTGGATGCGGGATTAGAAAGAGTGATGGCATTTATTAGACGATGTTCTACACCACGACTTATAATGATCTCATTGCTCAAGGAGTGGAGAGTGCTGGGATTTGATCTCATGACCTTCTGACCAAAAGGACAATCTCTTAACAACCTGATATGCACATTACTGTGTAGGGAAATTATACAGACCCACCTCCGAATCAGATCGCTTTCCAGTAACTAAAAGCCCTGAAGTATGTTCTTCATTCCGGTCCACAACTGGGGTGTTGGTTGATGGACCAGGTTGGTGCCCACTGTGGTCCAGAATGAAGGAAACACTCCAAGGCTTGTGTTTTTTTTTTTTTTTTTATGCGATCAGCTTCAGAGTGACCACAGTAGCTCCAGTTCTCATGGTGCTGTCTGACACCACCTTGGCCTTGATCAATTCCCTGCCATGGAACTTTACATACATCATGGTGGTAGACACAAGCTTTTAGCGCCCTCACCTGGTCGGATCAGAGGCTTGCAGGCCACTTTCTCGAGTCACAATCACTTTATACAACTCCTCATGACCAGGGTTGGAGGTTCTCCGTACTTCTTCATCCTCCACAATCTCTTCCTGTTCCACGCGCATGATCCCGAAAGCATCTCCGGCATCGAACACCTTCAACACGAACACACACACACACACACACACACACACACACACACACACACACACACACACACACACACACACACACACACACACACTGTAACCTGCACATTCAGAATCAGGTGTTTATAACTTTTCTTTTTCATTATTCACCTCGTGCTTGAGTTTATAATGCAGACTTTTCCAGTACAAAGGCGGAATTCGAGCCGCTTTCAGAGCACCAGTGTGCAGATCCAGAAACACTCTATACTCCTCCTCTTCTTCTTCTTCTTCTCCTCTATTTACAGTTCTGCTCTCCATGATTCCTGACAGCTCGCAGCCTCCTGGTCGGACCAGGACCCCACGTGTACGGCGCTGTGCTGCAATGCATCACGGGAGTGACAGTTCAAAGGGACAGAAAAAAAATACGTATAAGAGATGTTTTTTTTGGGTTCATTTTTATTTAATTTATTGTTTTTGTGGTTGTTTTCGTTTATTTATTGATTGATTTCTGTTTTTATTTCAGCAGTAAGTCGCGTAATCAGGGAACGTCGCGGCGTTATGACGTCACGGCGGTTCTTACAGGAGCTTTGAGGAAGGATTTGGACTGTAGTTAATGTCAACAGTCTGCTACACTGACTCAGGACTACAGTTTGCATTTAATCACTATCACTGCACACCTCAAAATTGTGAATCTGTAATAAATGGACATTCGGTGCAACCCAGATGAGGACTGGTTTCTCTCTTGAGTCTGGTTCCTCAAGGTTTCTTCCTTATGCCATCTCAGGGAGTTTTTCATTAGGAACAAACTTACACTTATAAAGAAAATATTCACTTTTATTACCACATTATCTGTGTAAAGCTGCTTTGAGACAATGCTCGTTGTTAAAAGTCTGATCACAAATGTTGAGCTCAGCAACTCCTACTTTTATACCAAAGACTGTAGAAAGAACATTTACTTATAATCTTATACTCCAGTACTCATGTTAGTTCTCGCTCTCCAGTGTTCTGTATTGTTGAAAGATTTATGATCAAACTCTTGATGTCACCCAAATGAGGATGGGTTCCTCTTTTGAGTCTGGTTCCTCTCAAGGTTTCTTCCTCATGACATCTAAGGGAGTTTTTCCTTCACCACAGTCGCCACGGCTGCTCATCAGGGATAAATACACACCGTTCACCTTCACTGTTGATTTCTGTAAAGCTGCTTTGAGACAATGTCTGTTGTGAAAAGCGCTATAGAAATAAACTTGACTAAAAGTGCAACACAAATAAAAATGAATTGAATTGAAGTTAATTGTTCGACTGGATTGAGGGTCGGAGCTCCACAGCAGGAGATCTTCCACTTCAACCAATGTGAAGTATATCTATCATGTAGCTGTATTTATGCACAGGAAGGATCACTATCATGCTGACAGTATAAAGAACAATAAACAATAACCTCGCCTATAAAAATACACACATTCTGGGGCTGACTGAGTGTTATATTTATTCACAGGATTATAATTAGGTTTCATTCGATTCATTTGAATAACATTATTCCACCCCAGCATTTGGTTTATGCCGAGATGCTTGTTTTCTCTTTTAAGGTGCATCATGTAGAAATGGCAGCCATTTATAGATTAAAATAATCATGACATCATGTAAACAAAAACGTAATATTTCTTGATTTACATTTGTGTTCTAGTTTTAAGTGCACTTGGGAGAATCAGTCTCATCTCATAGAAGGTGAAGGTGACAAAACTCTACGTTTATGGATCCGTGGTAATATTTCGAGACTTCCATTTGTGTCCACGTCTTTCCGTATTCAGCTCTCGGAATTGTCCGGCAATCCGACATACATGCTGATCTTCTCAGGAGAGGTGCACGAACTGTCGGGGTAGTCTGGGGTTTCGGAGTAATCCCAGTTGTATTTGTGCAAATCAACGGCGGAAAAAGGGACGTGTCGCTTGTGCATGTTATGCGGCTGCAGGTTCAGCGAGGGTGGGCCGCTTACACAGCGCCGCAACGGGAAACCGCTGTAAAAGACACAAACAGCAGTTTTTTTTTTAGTAAAAAATCCATTATCATCCATTATTCTGCATAGGATTTCTCATCAGTGTGATGTTCAACAGTGGTGAAAGGAAAAAAGAAAACAAACAAACATTTACAGCAAAACATGAACTATAACCTACAAACAGCTGAACACAACAAATACTTCAATATAAATCAACTGGATGGACAAAAATATTAGGACGTCTGACTTTTCCGGTGGTTGGAGGCACCCAGGTCATTAATAAACAAGCTTCAGTTAGTTCAGAATGCCGCAGCAAGAGTTCTTACTAGGTCAAGAAAATACGATCATATAACCCCAATCTTATCGTCCCTACATTAGCTTCCTATTAAGTTTCGAATAGACTACAAACTACTGCTACTCACTTATAAAGCACTAAATGGTTTGGCTCCCATGTATCTATCCAGTCTTTTAACACGCTACAATCCGCCACGCTCCCTGAGATCTCAAAACTCTGGGCTTCTAGTAGTTCCTAGAATAGCAAAGTCCACTAAAGGTGGTAGAGCATTTTCACATTTAGCTCCTAAACTCTGGAATAGTCTTCCTGACAGTGTTCGGGGCTCAGATACACTCTCCCAGTTTAAGTGTAGATTAAAAACATATCTTTTTAGCAAAGCCTACACATAACACACATCACACACATCACATCACAACCTTGTGCTCCAGAATATATGATTACATGCACATTATCAACTTGTGCTGTTAATATCATGAACAGCAGCTACGCTAATTCCTCTCCACTGCTTCTCTCTCTCTCTCCCCATCCCGAGGCATCCTGAGGTTTGGCCAGCTCCAGTCACGTCCCACCTCGTGAAGATTATGGACCTATGGATGATCATGGAGAAGTAGATGCCGAGTGTTTAAAGGCCCTGGCATGGAGAAGCTGATGCTGGATCTATGATGATCAGAAATTGTTCTGTATTGTTGAAAGATTTATGACCAAACTCTTGATGTCACCCATATGAGGATGGGTTCCCCTTTGAGTCTGGTTCCTCTCAAGGTTTCTTCCTCATATCATCTAAGGGAGTTTTTCCTTGCCACTGTCGCCACGGCTTGCTCATCAGGGACAAACGCACACCATTCACCTTCACTGTTGTTTTCTGTAAAGCTGCTTTGAGACAATGTCTGTTGTGAAAAGCGCTATACAAATAAACTTGACTTGACTTGACTTGACAGGTTGTACAGGACGTCTTTGGATGCAGTAGCATGAAATTTTCAATTTGCTTGAACTAGAAAACCCGAACCTGCTCCCTGCATGATGATGCTCCATGAAGATATACTTTACAGAGTTTGGAATGGAAGATCTCCTACTATAGAGCGCTAAACCTCAACCCTAATATACATTATATTGCCAAACGTATTGGGACACCTGAACTTTCCTGCGATATGTGGATCTTTTCCAAACTCTTACCACAATTCTGGAGGCACTCAATTGTACATGACGTCTTTAGATGGCGCTATAATACCATTTAGCATTCACTTGAACTTGGATACACAAAATCTGTTTCAGCATGGCAATTTTTTATACCCATTCTCAAAAAAAGATCCCTTCCATGATGATATCAGACCAAAATCCCTTAACGTCTCTGTATCTCCTACCTTCACTATGCTCTTGTTCACAGCTCATCACTAATTATTCTTCTGAAAATGATCGTGTTCACAAATTGAGAATACAAATATCACCTGAGAAGTCTGGATTTCTTTTTAACCTACCCTTTTGAGGAATCTCCTTTCCAGGCTTGTTTATATACACTTCCTGCCATCTCAATAAGCCAGCGTGCGTCAGCAGGTACCTCTGGAATCCATTCCACAAATCTTAAAAAAAAAAAAAAAAAGCACAAGGTTGGTAAAATTTAAAGAGTATAAAGTCATTCGAGACAGAATTCTGAAAATAAAACATTACATGGGTTGGAATGGAAGACTCATTATTGTGGCATTACACCACTATGCCAATAGGGGGCACTGGGTTCTCGTGAGGGACACTATAGAGATTTATTTCCTCTTGTATGGTGAGCTCAGTGATAGACAGCCTGTGGAAAGATGTAACTTCTTCACCTCTTCATGTTCATGATTTTATTCACCAATCCACAGTGCACCTTAATTGTGTATCAGAAACCTATAGGTCTGAGGTCGATAACATGAACAAGGAGAGCCAAACCTGTTCTAGCATGACTGTGCACAAAGCCAGCTCCATGAAGATATGCTTTACATGGGTTGGAGTGTGTGGAAGATCTTGAGTGGCCTGCTACAGAGCTCTGACCTCAAACCCTATTGAACACAATGAATTGGAACACTGACTGCACTCCAGGTCTCCTCACCTCACCTACATCAGTACCTGATTTTACGTTTATTAACAATTTTCTAGCTCCACAAGCACACTCCACAACCTGTCTGTGGTACCTATATTTTATTCTGCCATAGTTTATCGTGCAGGAGTCCCTACTCATGAAATATGCGTAACAATCCCTATTTCTCTCTCCAGTCACCCCTCTTCTCTCCTTCTCAGGACCACAATGGCTCATGATCACAGCTTGCATGAACAGTTCTGCATTTCAGCATCCATCCTCTTGGGACAGGAGGTTGGTATGGATCTTTTAGGGGGCAATCCTTATGTCAGTAGGACAGAATTTCTCCAAACCTGAGGTCTGATCTACTGATATGAGACTGAGATCATATTTCCAATCACACTGAGACCTTTAAAATGATACCAAACATGTAAAGTTAAAATCCATACAATCCTAAAATGTAATTATTACATTATTCTAGTAAAGTAGCTTGAATTCCGGGAACTTCTAAGTCACCTTTCCAGGACTTGGTTCCTCTCCCCAGGTGGGAAAGAGGGGGCTCAAGGATAGGTGAGTGGGCAGCTGAACAGATGGCTTTCTCTCCTCAGATTAGAAAGTTTATTGTTTTGTTGCATGGAAGTTTTCGGGGTTTGGCCTTATGAAGTTGCATGGTGGTTCTCAGAGTCTGGGATCATGAAGGGATCTGACCATCCTCACAGTCTCAGGGAGTTTTTCCCTTCCACAGTCGCCACTGGCTCACTTATTAACAATCAACTTATAGTTATAAGGTACAAACTTATAGGCACTACACATTTTTATACAACTTTAGAACCGCTTTATCTCTGTAAAGCCAATGAGACAATGTACCCTGTTGAAAGTGCTCTACAAATAAAAATAAATCGAATTGAATTGAATACAGACCTCTGGACTGCAGAGTAAGCCGACTCCACCGGCAGTGTGTAGGGCATCATCATGTAGGAAGCCACGCGTACCGGAAACAAACCAGTGATCTGAGCCATCAGGCCATCCTTCCCTTTACACGCCTCACAGAACACTGCAAGACACGTTGAGCCACGTTCATTCTCACACCTAATCACCGTCAGCCATCAAACTGCAGTCAAAAGATCCACGCCGTTTGGCGAGATCATTGACTTGCTTGAGCGCTTTATACCTTTTTTAATAGGTGTGGGCAGGTGATTAACAAGCTCCTCATCCAACCACCAGTGGTGCTCCCCAAGGAGGCGGAGTCTCCGCAGCATCCACTCCCGTGTCGACTCGGTGACACAGCAGCACTTGGGTGTGTCCCGCATCAGGACCAGATCTACTTTTGGATATTCGGTGTGCAACAGATCTGAGGACCACATCATACAATCAGTGACACTTTCGATCTTTCCTAAGAGACTGTCCAGATCTATTGTTTATCGTTCATCGTTGTACCCCTGCGCTGCAATGTGATTGGTCAGAGTTTTTAATATTCGATAACTGCAGCTCTGAAAGTAGATCATTAAAATTAATAGATTTAAATGGCTAAAATTATCTATTCATGAGATGTTCTGTAAGGTGTAGTGAGTTTAACATATATGGAAGGAGTCTCCAGTGTCAGGAATTATTGTCTTCAGGATGGAGAAGTTTGCACTTTCTCTGTAATTGGAAATGAGAAAATTACGATTTATTTATTTTTCTTTTCTTTCATACCAAAATCTGAGAGAGGCTGTGATAGTTATACACTGACCAGCCATAACATTATAGTCAATAATAAGGCATGACATCATGACCATCTGCCTCATATTGTGTTGGTCCCCCTTTTGCTGCCAAAACAGTCCTGACCTGTCAAGCATTAACAGCATTAACTTCTTCAGCAATTTGAGCTACAGGAGCTCGTCTGTTGGATCGGTCCACATGAGCTGGCCGGTTCACCACTGGTCCTTCTTCTTCACTGTTCCCACTTTTGATAGATACTGACCACTGCAGACCAGGAACAGCCCACAAGAGCTGCAGATTTGGAGACGTTCTGACCCAGTCATCTAGACATCACAATTGAGTTGTCAAACTCAAATCCTAACACTTGCCCATTTTTCCTGCTTCTAACACGTCAACTTTGAGGACAACATGTTCACTTGCTGCCTACTAAATAAATCCACTCACTAACAGAAACCATGATGAAGAGATAATCAGCGTTATTTACTCACCAGTCATAATGTTACAATGTCATAATGTTATGCCTGTTCGGTCTAACTGCTATAATGTATAATATGTGACAGATGTCAGATGAGAGCATCTTTTCAGGCAGGCAAATCATTGACATTGTATACGTTGTGTACGTCTGATTGGTTGTATGGTGTTTCATAATTTTCAATGTTTTTTGTTAATTATTTTGTGTTTTTGGCATAAGGAGTCCTTGAGAGTCATGTAAGGTGCCCATAAAATGTATTATTAAATTTCTCATTATTATCATCATTATTTTTTATTATATTTTCCAATAGATTGAATTTAATCATAAATAAATGTAAAAAAGTAAATCTTTAAAAAATCTGTCATCAAAATTTTAAAAGAATTATCTTCAGGATAATTAACTGGAACAGTTTTCCCTGCTGTTCATGTTGGATCTGCATCCCACCGGAATCACGCCTGAAGCAGCGGATGTTTATTATTTCTACATCTATGTAGCCTCTTTTAAAAATCTATTTCACAGTCCTGTTTTGTTCATGTGTACAATTTTTAACTAATACACCATTAAAACGACATGCAAACGACATGCGATACACAATTTAGGTGTTTAATATTTTTTCAGGAAATGACTCACGGTTATCCTCGAGGAATCGTAGCGCATCTTTATAGCCTTGCTGACACAGCTCTGCCATTACCTGGAGTAAAAGACAAAACATTGTGCACAGATATATACTATATACATACATACTTTATATATATATATATATACACACTGCATTACTCATAAGAGCACAGATACTTTGCACATGTTGTCATATATAGAGTAAAGGGACAATCAGAGAAGAGAGGAGGTGGAGGACAAAAATAAGGAAGAGGATAAGGATAAAGGTCGCTCCTATGTCACTCTTACCTTAGGCTCGGGAGGGAAAAACACTTGGCTGATCCGGCACACATTTCCCCAGGTGACCTGTATGCTAGTGTTGGTAAACCGCAGCTCGTGTAAGCTGCTGGAATTGTCCTTGGGGCAAATGTCGCTTTCTCCGGAGAACGGCGAGATGGAGATTGTGTTCTTCAGCTCAGACTGGGGGAGATTGTTGCTCACCCCACCGTCAACATATCTCTGTGCAGAGAGAGAAATAAAGGAAAGAGCGCTTAACAGAAAGAAGTATTTTTTCCAACACTATGATTTTTTCACTTTATAATCCGGCCTGGGCTTCATGGAAAGATCAGTAATCCACCAAAAACCACAGAACAGCACAGGCCACCAGAGACTCTGATCCCTAGCAACATCCTGGGTCACGTTTATATTTACCTGATTTCTAATCACACACACCTGAGAGCAATCACTACCTCAAGAAGTTTGATTCTTCACTGATCAGAAAAACACCACAGGCATCAAGATCTCATCGGAGAACTCTCCTAAACCTCCTAAACCGTTAATGGTTAAAGTATTGAACTTTGGATTCAGAAGATCAAATCCCAGCGCCACTGCTGGGCCCTTGACTAAGGCCCTTAGACCTTTGGTGCTCAGTTGTAAGTCGCTCTGGATAAGGGTGTCGTACTTACATATTGTGTATATACGTATTTACATTTTGCTCAGTTTTGCTGCCGTACACCAAGCAGTTTGTTTCCCACCCTATGTTTTCCTCAAGGTTCCAGTTATCAGGAGTGTGAGTTTTGGAGATGTAAAATAAACATGGTTGTGTAAAATGTAAAGATCAGGAGTCAAGAGTTCATCATCATGCACAGGAAGCTGTCTGTTACACCATACGATGACATTCTTACTCTGTGAATCCTCTCCTGCAGTCAATGACATCAATTGTAAAGAAGCAGTGTAAACATGGGAGACATGCATGTGCAAAATCCTGCGAAGGTAGATCTGATCGTAGTGCAAGTAGTTATTCATGTTTGTAAAAGGGTGTGTGTGTTGTGTGTGCAAAGTACAGTGGATGTCTAGAACTAGAACTAGACACAAAACTGAGTTCTGAGTCTGAGTTCTGTAAGCGTTATTTAGAGATCAAACAGTGTTCTGGAGTGTATCTTTCATGGAATGTCCTGCCCAGTCACCGCACCTAAATCCTACTGAACTGCTCTGAGATGAACTGGATCACAACAAAGAAAGAAATCTCCAACTAGAAGAAGATTGTGACGAAAATTAAGATAAGCAAAGAAGAAAAATTTAAAATTGTAAATTTTAGGGATATGTAGTGTGCAGGAGTGATAGTAAAAAAAACGAGTTTTCCAACCGCCTCCGCTTTTCGCCTCTAAATGTATAAATTAATGTATAAATACATTAATTAATGAATTAAACTAAAACACGTAACAAAAACAACTGGGGTGGAATTTTGGGGGCTGGAATGGATTAATGGCATTTCAATTAATTTCAATGGGGAAATTTGCTTTGAAATACGAGCAATTTGACATACGAGCAAGGTTACGGAACGAATTAAACTCGTATGTCGAGGTACCATTGTACATATAACAGTTTGGACAGATACAGTGTTTATATGTGGTATATACATATAAACTCTGTACAGTCCAAACTGTACAACACTGTTTTCTCTGCCCCTGAATCTCAAACTGGCCCTGTGTTAGTGTGTGTATATTATGAGCCAGCTGTTTCAGTGCCAGCGCTCACTGTTACACACATCAATAAATTTGTCCTCAATTCGCTATTACATAACAGTCTGTCCAGCTCTGGGAATGAAAAAGAAAATCAACATTTATCAAGGTTGTGTAATGTGTACCTGCTTTCTAGAGAAGGAATTATCCTGGTTTTATTTCCATGTTGTCCCCGGTCATAAAGACATGCTGGCATTGGGGTTATCACGCAACATGGCACTGATATCCAGCAGTGTGTCTGTGTAAAGTCCACGTATAAAACTGGACCCTGTTCATCCATTACAGTATATAATCAAAAGTATTGGAACAACCAACTTTTCTAGCCATATGTGTCTCTCCCACAAAACTGGAGACATGAAGTTTTTCTCGAAATCACAAATCTCCTGTCCACAAAGCCAGCTCCATGAAGATATGCTTTGCATGGGTTGGAGTGGAAGATCTCCTGCTATAGAGCTCCAATCCTTTTGAACACCATGATTGTGAACGCTGACCACACTCCAGGTCTCCTCACCTTCTCACCTACATCAGTAACTGAGTTTGTATCTGAATGAACACAAATCTCCACAAAAGATTCTAGTGGAACATCTAAGCAGAAGAGTCCTAAAAATGACCTTGGCTGTGTTCTAATGCTTTCTAGTACACAATTTCCAGCGAGGACACACTCGGTGGAGAGGATGGAGTGCTCTGAGAGACCAACATGCATGTTCTGAACTCATAAGCCCTCATAGCTACAAATCCGACTTAGCATACTAAGCTGGTCCGAGCGTGCAAGTCAAACCAAGCCACGTGGCCTGATGCACAAACCCTAGTGACTCATTTCTCCAACACTGCAAGCTCTTATTATCATGAACATAAATCCTCATGAAGCAAATGAGTGTAACAGCACTGAGAGCAATCACAGGAGACTTTCACTTTGAAATGGGTTTGGCTGTGATCATGGGCACTTACAACTCCACGGTAGGCAGGAGGAAACAGACCACAGAAGACTGGGATGAAGCAGCTACAGATGAGCGCCTGGGAACAAATGAAAAAAAAAATGACCCGTTTTAGCAACAACATACATACATTTCGCTCCAAATCAGATTTCCTTTTTAAGTAGGGCACCCAAACAGGATTCGTTGAGTGCAAAAGTTTGTGCCCCCTACGCTTATCTATAATCAGTCAGCATGGCGGGAAAAAAAGTTTTTTATTTTTATTTTATTTTTTTAGTTTAAAAAATGGCAAATTTACTAACAACCTTGTGGCTGAAGGAATCGTCACAAATCTCCATAAAATCTACTGGAACATCTTCCCAGAAGAGTGGAGGTTATTATAAGAGCACATAGAGACTCGGTGGGGAATGTGATGTTCAGAAACAAGTGTATACAAATCTTATTCTCAAGTGTCCACAAGCTTTAGGCCATACAGCAATGAGAAATGTATTGTGAGTATATACTGATGCTAGAAATGAAGCCTCGTTGTCCTTTTCATTTTGTACGCAAACCCCCTGACTTTACAGTGAAATCTCTCTCCCTCACCTGAATGAGCTCCTCTTTGGAGCTGAACTCGGAGACCAGCACGTTCGCTCCGTCGCTGACACGTGTGAGAGACACACACAGCCTGCCACTGACGAGTGTGTGAGCATCTCTGGGCATGTCTCGCTGCAGGCCAGAGCGCAGCACTTTCACGAGGTTGAACGTGGGATGCAGGGGGCCGAGGTTGCGCTTCCGGGCCTCCTTTGCGACCTCGATCACGTTCTCGCAGCACTTTTCTGCAAAGTGACAAACACAAAAGAATAAAGTGCACACAGTGATAACCTGGAGGTCATATGATGTGTTGTGTGATGTAGGAAACATAGTCCTCTCCATAATCCCGACGCTCACTGATAACGTGAAGGGAGCGCGGTAACAAGAGTCCAGACATCCTGACAGACTTATGTAAGGTGAAATGTAAACAGAATGAACTAGTTGTATATAGTATAACCCTCCTATCAATCTCCTCACTGAGATTAGAGGACACCATTGCAGCCATCAAGTGACTTCTCTGCCCCTGGTTTTACATCTGCTACACATCTGTTATACACAACATCCACACTTAATATATAACAATGTGTATTTTCAAATCCAAATCTCAATCTTACTACTTCCTTACAGTGAATAATCTCAACTGTAGATTTGCTGTAATCCTAAAGACGTTCCTGTAATCATCCCAAACTGCTTGTCTTTACTCCTCTACATCTGTATACTATAATGATTTATAGGTAAACCCCCCCGAGAAGACGAGAGTCTTTGAATTTACATCTGTATTCCCATAAAACTGCATTGTAACAGTAGTTTCAGAAATGCTATACAATCGTATTATAGGTTTTATTCATGTGCATTGTGTAAATACAGCATTCATAGAGCAACAACAACACACACAGACACAGACACACACACACACACACACACACACACACACACACACACGGGTTTTGTCAATATATACAATCACATTTTTCTGGCATTTAGTAGACAATCTAATTTAGGTACTAATGGAAGGTTTAAAGACTGTTTGCTGTTCAGACATCAAGTGGACGTTTGTTTCATCACCATGGTTCCAGAACAGAAAAGAGTCTGGAAGCATGTCATCATTGTAGCTTGAGAGATGGTGGGACCAGTCAAGGAGTGTTTGAGGGTGAAGAAGTCTGTGGAGCAGTGGTAGTGGATGAAGGGATCAGTGGAGCAGTGGTGGAGGATGGAGGGATCAGTGGAAAATAAATCGAGGATGAAAGGATTAATATAGCAGTGATAGAGAATAGAGAGATCAGCATAGACGTGGTGGAGGATAAAGGGATTAGTAGAGAAATGGTAGCGGATAGAAGGATCAGTGGTAGAGGATGAAGAGATCAGATATATATATATCTGATAACATACATGTTATGAACAAACCCCCCCCCCCCAAATTAATTAAGAAAGAAAGAGAGAAAGAAAGAAAGAAAGAAAGAAAGAAAGAAAGAGAAATTGGGTGTAAATATAAGTGAAAATAATAACACAAGTATTTAAATGACATGTGAAAGTATTGGGGGAAAAACCTGAAAAATGAAAACATCCAAATGAATATTTATAAAAAACGTGAAAAAAAAACGTGATGGATCACGTGGGTGAATTTTCTTCAATGGCTTTAGAACAAGCATGCAGAAGACCCTTATACTGTAGATGTTAGTCTTTCACTGTGTGTGTGTGTGTGTGTGTGTGTGTGTGTGTGTGTGTGTGTGTGTGTGTGTGTGTACAATACCTAAGCACGCTCCGCTGGTGAGCATCGCGGCATTAAGCGCTCCAGCTGAAGCTCCGTAGATCTTGTTGGCTTGGTGCACGAGGAAAGGCGCGCGCTCCAGGAGGCAACTGGATACCCCGAGGTGGTAAATCCCTAAAAAGCCGCAGCCGGCGAACGAAAGGCTCCATCCCGCACTCAGGTCCAGCATTCCCGCAGAGTGAGAACCCGGTCTGGCTGGTGCCGCTCTCTCTTTTTCCTTCTGCCCCATCGCCTTATTACCTCTCAGCCAATAGGAAGACGCCAATGAGCCCTTCCCTCCTCCACCTCCACCCCCACCCTCTTCTTACCCCCACCCCACTCCAGCAGGGCAAAAAATCCATTCATGCTTAAATCATCACATGATCCTATACTTTATGGGGCGTGTATGTTTGCTGTTTTTGAGTGCATAAGCACTGGACTGAACACACACACACACACACACACACACACATTGTACAAAATGTACAATAAAATGTAATAAAATGACCCTGTGTCTCTTAAAACTCGAGAAATCTTAGGTCACATTCAAAAGATATTGGGATATACATTACTTTACATTGCCTGATAAAAAACTAATAAAAGATTTATGATTCGAGTGAGAGAAAGTGAAAGAAATTCGAACTGGACTTTTCACCTGATCACACGTGTTTGACAGGTCATTATGTTACTCAGATGTTTCACCATGTTATGCCCTGAGATTATGTAAACACATGGGTGTCATGGAGATGATATGTGATTTTGTGTTAAAAGAAAATGGAGGGGTAAAATGAAAAAATCTAAAATATTTTGATTATTCAAGTGAAAATGCAGTAAACATTAAACAAACATGATGAAATATAAATCCACTGTAACTACTTGGTGAAAAAAGGAACATTAGACACATTTAATTAGGAAATTAGGTTAATATTTTACAAGCAACAAAAAAGAATAGTGGGAGGTAGGGGCAGAAAAAAACAAGTGGAAATAAATGAATAGAGTGCAAATAAGTGTCAAAAATGTTAAATGTCTAAAGTTTATTAATTGATTCATTTAAAACAAACAATCATATATGTATGAAATGTAGAGAGAAAAATAATATCAAATGAAAAGAAAAACAAAATGTGTTTGGACATGTGCACTTTAGTTGGTTTTTAAGGTATTTGTGTCTTGTGTTATATTCTGTTAATTTACGGTGTTAACACTGTATACTGTACTGCACTGTGTACTGCACTGCACTTTACAGTACTCTACTGTACTGTAGTGTACTCATCTCTACCACACTCTACTCCACTGTACTCAACTTTACTCTATGGCATTGTACTGTACTGCACTGTGTACTGCACTGCACTTTACAGTACTCTACTGTACTGTAGTGTACTCATCTCTACTGCACTCTACTCCACTGAACTCAACTTCACTCTATGGCATTGTACTGTACTGCACTGTGTACTGCACTGCACTTTACAGTACTCTACTGTACTGTAGTGTACTCATCTCTACTGCACTCTACTCCACTGTACTCAACTTCACTCTATGGCATTGTACTGTACTGCACTGTGCACTCTACTGTACTCTACTGTATTGAACACTACTCCACTGCACTCTACTGTATTTAACTGTACTTTACTGCACTGTACTGTATGCTATTGTACTGCACTATACTTTACTGTACTGTGTGCTCTACTGCACTGCGCAGTACTCTACTATGTATTCTACTGTACTGTGCTGTGTACTCTACTGTACTGTAATGTATACTCTACTGTACTGCACTCTACTGTGTATTTAATGGTACTGTACTGTGTATTCTACTGTACAGTAATGTGTACTCTACTTCACTGTACTCTACTCCACTGTACTCCACTGTACTCCACTGTGCTGCACTGTACTGTGTATTCAACTGTACTGTGTATTCTACTGTACTGTAATGTGTACTCTACTGTACTGCACTGTACTGTGTATTCAACTGCACTGTACTGTGTATTCCACTGTACTGTAATGTGTACTCTACTGTACTGCACTGTACTGTGTATTCAACTGTACTGTACTGTGTATTCTACTGTACTGTAATGTGTACTCTACTCCACTGTATTCCACTGTGCTGCATTGTATTGTGTATTTAACTGTACTGTACTGTGTATTCTACTGTACTGTAATGTGTACCCTACTGCACTGTACTCCACTGTGGTGCACTGTACTGTATTGTACTGCACTGTACTGTGTAATCTACTGTACTGTAATGTGTACTCTACTGTACTGTACTGTGTATTTTACTGCACTGCACTGTACTGTGTACTCTACTGTACTCCACTGTGCTGCACTGTACTCCACTGTGCTGCACTGTACTGTGTATTCAACTGTACTGTACTGTGTACTCTACTGTACTGTACTCTACTCCACTGTACTCCACTGTGCTGCACTGTACTGTGTATTCAACTGTACTGTAATGTGTATTCTACTGTACTGTAATGTGTACCCTACTGCACTGTACTCCACTGTGCTGCACTGTACTGTATTCTACTGCACTCTACTGTGTATACTACTGTACTGTACTGTAATGTGTACTCAACTGCACTGTACCCTACTGCAAAGGCTCCTTATTCTTGTTCAGTGATTACACACTGAAATAAAGGGTGATAAATAAATAAAATAATGACAGTGTGTAAAGCATTGTACATGATCCTCACACAACAGCGTACATTAAAACAATAAGTATATAAATGAATGATTATCGGTATTATACAGTATCCAGTACACGTACTCGTGTATGTTGTATGTACAGATATTGCTGTGTATAATAATGTCGGTGGAGGAAAACATCACTGATGAGAACAGTGTATCAGAGAACTGCATCTTCTGCTGTAATCCAAGATCATTATTTCCGGGTTGAAGCCCGTGGGTGGCTGAGGCCCCGCCCCTCAGCCTGGTGCTGATGCTGAGCATTACATCACTTCTGGAGCATGCGATTGGCTGGAGATCCAGGCGCCTGCAGTCCTGCACGTCTTTGCCATAACAACCCAGTCTCAGCTACGTGATCGCAAATGCATCTTTTTTATTCTGTCTAAAAACAAAACAAAAACAAAAATCCACAAAGAATTAATTGGAAGGATATCCGACTGCCTGGCTGTGAAGTATGGCAGAAAGCGAGGTGGACACGCCGAGCACCCCGATCGAGTACGAGAGCAAATACTTCGAGCATCATGGAGTTCGCCTTCCTCCTTTCTGCCGAGGGAAGATGGACGAGATCGCCAACTTCTCCCTAAGAAGTAGCGACATATGGATTGTTACTTATCCCAAATCAGGTAGGCATGCGTCCTGCGTCCTGGATGTCTTTTCTCGTGCAGGATGAAGTGGTGGCTTCATGAAATCAACCATATTAGGACATTTTTCTGGTTCTTATGTGGGTGGATGATGTTGGGTTGTGTTAAAAAAAATCCGAGAATTTACAACCACCCACTCGTGCGGCAACGAATTTGCATCTTCTCGCGTTTGGAATAATGTCCATCAAGCCTTTTTATAGTTTTATGAAATTTATATAAAAACCCTGACGCAGTGGGGCCTATATTATAATAATAATAATAATAATAATAATAATAATAATAATAATAAAAAAATTTAACAGTTATATAAGGAATGCTATCCTAATGTCAAATCGATACGCACACGTCTAGTGCGTGTTTTTTAATGCGCGTTTATTGCGCAACGCTTTTTTTTTTGTTGCGTCGTTTACTTTTAAACTCCAAAGCAAACGATGGTAAAAGTTTATTTCTTCTCCAAAAAGATGATGAAAAAAACAGAGTTGTGTGTGAGAAAAATGACACTCTTTCTTCCCAAAGCGAGTCTGGTTGAGACCTGGCAACTCTGTTGTCTTGGTGTGCGTCATGAACCCGACGCGTTCCCAGACGTGACCAGTGACGACGTCTTCAGATCATTAGATTAGATTAGATTAGATTATTTAATATTATAATTAAAAAATAATTTTACACTCCAACATAGAGTGGAACTTCTTTCCAGAAGAGTGGAGTTTATTCTAGGAGTAAACCCTCACTAAATGTGGAATGAGATGTTCAAAAAGATCTTATGGTGAAACTTTTGTCCATGTAATATATACAATCATCATTTGCACATTAGGAGACATGCAACATGATAGAAACAGGAAGTGGCAGATACATTAAGAAGATTCACTCTCAGCACTTCTTTCACTAGCTGCAGGTTTAATGGGAAAATTACACAGGAAGTGAAGCAGCCTGGTTTCTCTGGGGACTTCAATACAGACTCGTTATAACCACAGTCAGATCATCTACAGCCGAGCTACAATCTGATCCGAGAGCATGTGAGACGCAAAGACAGCCCGAGAGACTCCAAAAAAAACAACATGCCAGCGATGGACAAAAATATCAGATGGATAGGACGAAGATCAAATGATCTCAGGGTTACTTGTATATCGTGATCAGTATCAAATGTATTGGCACCCTTGCATTTAGTGTTTTGTGTTCGTAAGAGCATGAGGATTCAAGAAGATGAAGTATTGAGCAGCAGTGGTTAAGGCTCTGGTTTACTGATCATAAGGTTGGAGGTTCATGCCTCAGCACTTTCTTTTTAGAGCTTTGAGCAGAGCATTCAACCCTATCTGCTCCAGGAGAAATGGTAGTAAATCTGAAGGTTGTGAGTTCAATTTCCAGCTACAGCATGTTTTTGTGTGTGTGTGTGTATATATATATATATATATATATATATATATATATATATATATATATATATATATATATATATATATATATACACAAAAGTATTGGTCACCTGGTCATAAGTACGGTATGTGATTTTTGAGCATTGCATTCCGCATTTAGTCCTAATTCGCTCTTATAATTCCCTCCACTCTTCTGGGAAGATGTTCCACTAGATTTTGTTGTGTGCTTATGGATATTTGTGTTCATTAGCCACGAAAAGCAGGTACTGATGTAGGTGAGGAGACCTGAGGTGCAGTTAGCATTCCAATTTATTCCAAAAGTGTTCAGTAGGGATGAGATCAGAGCACTAGATCTTTCCCTCAAAAGCATGTAAAGCAGATCTTGAAGAAGTTCACTTTGTGCACAAAGGCATCGCCATGCTGGAACAGCTTTGAGTTTCCAAGTTCAAGTGAATGTAAAATTATATTATACCGCCAAAAGTCGTCCTGTGCCTCCAGTTTTGTGGTAACAGTTTGGAAAAGCACCACATATAGCAGGAAAGATCAGGTGAACCAATACTTTTGGATTTGGATAGTGTATATATATGCACAATGTTATTATTTGCTCTTCTGGTATATACTGTGTATTCTATGCAATGGTGTATATCTGTCATTTATCTATATATCTAATGAGAAATCTATTACCTACAACTGAGGAATTCATTCACCTGCGTATTCTGAGTAAGTTACGGAGCTCCGCTGGGCTGCTAACCTTAAGATTGACAGAAGGAAGCAGCTGGAAGTTTTGGAACACATTGCACTGACAAAACTCAGGCCAGATACGTCCTCAACATCTCCCTGTTCAAAGCAAGCGGTTCTGTTGGTATTCAGTGTCCCCCTAATAGACCAGATAGGGGAGGTCTTTAAGCGTAAAGAGATTAATTAATTTAAAAAGATTGAGGTGGGTTGCTTTGCCTCTGAAGCCAGTTAGGCGGATGCTTAGCTATGACTCACTCTTGATGCATGTCATGATGCCTCGGTCACATGACTTACCTCCATCCGCTACCTTCTTAAAGGGGATCCGGTTGCTAACACATAATACATTACTGCTAAATTCAAACCCCCAAGCGAGCAAAATGAGCAAACAACAACACAGTGAATTCACGTTTATTATTCTATTTAGAAAATACCAGTTTATATGCTCGAATCATTTTATTTTGTTGTATTTATCCGCCACACCTTAAAGGCCGGCCTGTGAAAATATTGTCTGACATTAAACCGGTCCGTGGCGCAAAAACATGTTGGGGACTTTACGCTGCTTTACACCATTGTTTGTAATGAAAATCCTGTAAGCTAAAACATTACAGTGGTTCATGGTCCTGTTCATTACACTGTTATACACATTTGAATAGAAGATGCTGAAGAGTATGGTATTGTTCAGACATTGTCCAAATGTCTCACACCAGCACCAGAATTGGGAATTACAGACTGACGCATATGTTTTCTGTAATTAAGGAGTGTATATGTGTGTGTGTGTGTGTGTGTGTGACCAAGAAAAGAGCAAATAACATTGGTGTCATTGAGGAAGAAATAGGTTTCCTTGTTGATAGCTGTGAAGTCATGCGTGGGGAAATAGAAAGCCTCTCCATTAGCCATTAGATACAAACGAGCGTGCTTCCTGAAGCTCACACTAGATGGCTATAAGATGCTTTTTGGCAGTAGGCTTGAATGGGTGCATTAAATCAGACTCTAGAAACTATTTAGATGTGTTGATTGGACCGAAAGCATATTGTCTTCAAAGAGCAAAGAGACTTTCGAATTCTTTTAACGAACGCATTTGGCAGATGCCTTTATCCAGAAAGACTTACATTTATCGCGGTTGTGGGTTAAGGGTCCTTCTGATTAGAAGATAACAAAAGATAACTTCCCCTTAATTATTTCCTGTTTCACAACCAGAAATGGACACATTTTCCTTATGTTGTAAATGAAAAATGGACCTAAATGGACCTATTAGCAACGTGTGAAGAAATTGAAAGTGAATTGTCCATGGTTACACCAAAATTGGGTGCAGAGACTTAAGCTGAGATCGGAGATTTGTGCATAGAGATCACAAGGTCTTTATGTGGAGATAAAATACCTGGGATAAAGAGCAAAGCTTATTCCAGGAACAGCATTCCCAAGAAAGGAACCTTGAACCTTGAAGGTGTCACCAGTCAAGAAAAACAATTTGCTGTGAATTCTAACATTTGTACAAGGAAATATTTATTCTGGATTCATTCAGAAGGACTCTTCCATGTCAGTGCTTTTGTGGCAGTCAACAATAAACCTGTAACTTTTACTACTACAGTACGCTTTCAGTCAAGACTTGGGGATGGAGGATTTTGCATTTTCTGTAGCAAGTTGCAAGTTTACAAACTGCATTAAATTGTATAAATAAATCTTTGTTTCCTGTATATATATATATATATATATATATATATATATATATATATACACAGTGAGGAAAATAAGTATTTGAACACCCTGCTATTTTGCAAGTTCTCCCACTTAGAAATCATGGAGGGGTCTGAAATTGTCATCGTAGGTGCATGTCCACTGTGAGAGACATAATAAAAAAAAAAAAAAAAGAAAATGTCCACCTTCACTACATTTATTATCCTAAATTAGATGCACCTGTTTGAGGTCGTTAGCTGCATAAGGACACCTGTCCACCCCATACAATCAGTAAGAATCTAACTACTAACATGGCCAAGACCAAAGAGCTGTCCAAAGACACTAGAGACAAAATTGTACATCTCCACAAGGCTGGAAAGGGCTACGGGGAAATTGCCAAGCAGCTTGGTGAAAAAAGGTCCACTGTTGGAGCAATCATTAGAAAATGGAAGAAGCTAAACATGACTGTCAATCTCCCTCGGACTGGGGCTCCATGCAAGATCTCACCTCGTGGGGTCTCAATGATCCTAAGGAAGGTGAGAAATCAGCCCAGAACTACACTGGAGGAGCTGGTCAATGACCTGAAAAGAGGTGGGACCACCGTTTCCAAGGTTACTGTTGGTAATACACTAAGACGTCATGGTTTGAAATCATGCATGGCACGGAAGGTTCCCCTGCTTAAACCAGCACATGTCCAGGCACGTCTTAAGTTTGCCAATGACCATTTGGATGATCCAGAGGAGTCATGGGAGAAAGTCATGTGGTCAGATTAGACCAAAATAGAACTTTTGGGTCATAATTCCACTAAACGTGTTTGGAGGAAGAAGAATAATGAGTATCATCCCAAGAACACCACCCCTACTGTAAAGCATGGGGGTGGTAGCATCATGCTTTAGGGGTGTTTTTCTGCACATGGGACAGGGCGACTGCACTGTATTAAGGAGAGGATGACCGGGGCCATGTATTGCGAGATTTTGGGGAACAGCCTCCTTCCCTCAGTTAGAGCATTGAAGATGGGTCGAGGCTGGGTCTTCCAACATGACAATGACCCGAAGCACACAGCCAGGATAACCAAGGAGTGGCTCTGTAAGAAGCATATCATGGTTCTGGCGTGGCCTAGCCAGTCTCCAGACCTAAACCCAATAGAGAATCCTTGGAGGGAGCTCAAACTCCGTGTTTCTCAGCGATATATATATGTATATATATATATATATATATATATATATATATATATATATATATATATATATATATATATATATATATATACACACACACACACACACACACACACACACACACACACACACACACACACACTGAACTATCTGTAACATATTAAATTGCATCGCATCTTTTTTTTCCGATTATTATTATTTTTTTTAAATGCCATTAACAAAAATCTTCATTTCAGAATCAAAATTATCTTTATTGCCATCATATATAAAATTATGAAAAACTAGAAAATAAAATAATACAATAACAAAGATAAAGACATCAACTATATAGTTTGTTCAGGGGATGTAAAGTGAGACAGTGCACTGATAATTTCTACTGAATAAGTCTGAAAGTTCAGGGTTGTAATATATTAGATTTTTTTTTTTTTTTTTTGAAGCTGCTAAAACTTCAGCACTTCCTCCCATTGTGAGCAGATGAACTCGACCGAACCAAGAAGTAAATCTGTCTCTCACCTACATAATATCTCGACTTTGTCAGTAAATCAGCTGCAGCTTAGTTTGGAAAAATATTGAATAAATAAGAACCAGAATTATATCTCGAATCATAGCTGTATTGCTTATACCTTAGAAATCTGTATCAGGTATTGTGTTTGATTGTATTATAAATAGAAGTGTTTCTAGGATTTCATTTCGTTTTCACTATAAGTTTCAACTAGAAAACAACTAGAAAATAAAAGTACATTCATGTAGCAGATTACAGGTCATTTTCGCTCTTTATTTACTCCTAAATATTTCAAATTCATGAATGAAGGAAACCATGGTAACATTAATTGAATTCATAGGAAAGACGGAGTCTACACAAATCCCACAGATGTGTTGCTTCCCCCCACCGCCTCTTTGTACATGCATGATACTTAATATTCTATGTGTTAATAACATGCATGATACTTAATATTTAGCTGCTTCAGGTTTGGAATGTGTTCTATATAATACATCGCTCCTGAGACATGTGCAGCCTTAAGCCTTATTATTCATTCACCATGCATTAATACATTAATATCATCTATATTTAATCTTTAGAATATATATATATATATATATATATATATATATATATATATATATATATATATATATATATATATATATATATATATAAAAACAAATATATCTCTTTTCCTGTTAAAAAGGTACAAGCCTGCTGCAGGAGGTGGTTTATCTTGTGAGCCAGGGGGTGGACCCGGATGAAATTGGACTCATGAATATTGATGAGCAGCTTCCAGTCTTGGAGTATCCTCAGCCTGGTTTAGAAATTATACAGGTATGCACACACACACACACACACACACACACGCACACGCACACACACACAAATTAGCAAACAAGAGTTGTGGAAAACAACAAGCAAAACACAGCTAAAACAAACAAATAAATAAATATATACATATAGCCGGAATAAAATTCAAAAAGTTGATCAAGTAGTCAAGTCAACTAGTCAGACCATCCAGGTGCATTGAATAGTGCAGTAATGTAAAACAAGGCCAGGGTACAAACAGAAGAAAACAAAGTTCAAGGCAATAATTATATTGGCAAAAGTATTGGGACACCAGATTTTTCCTCCCATATCTGATTATTCCTCAAACTGTTCCCACAAAGTTGAAAACACACAATTCTAAAGGATGTCTATGAATGCGGGAGCAGGACATTTATCCTTCTCTTGAACTAGGAGACCCAAACCTGTTCTAGCATGACAGATCCACTGTGTAAAAAACCAGCTCCATGAAGATCTGCATTCCGTAGGTGGAGCTTAATATACCACAAATAAGGACTGGGATTAACAAATTGGTCAGGTGTCCACAAACCTTTGTCCATATAATTGTATCATGCTATAATGCATTCATAAGACATCATTGTGTAGTTATCTTTAGGACGCATTATGATTTATTAACATGCTGTGAATAGCATTCATAACACCTCATGAGACATCATTAGCATGAAGACCGCTTTCAATAAAAAAATAGAAGTGCACTTTATGGACAAAAGTTTGTGGACACCAGACCATACGATTGGGTATCTGAATCTTTATGAACGCTCCATTCCACATTTAGTCTCTATTTGATATTATAATGAGCTCCACTCTTCTCTGAGGTTGTTCCACTAGATTTTGTGGAGATTTGTGCTCATTCAGTCACAACTTATGTCAGGTATGTAATGACGAATTGAGGAGGCCTGGGGTGCAGCCAGCATTCACATTCACGTTCAAATGAGTTGGAGCTCTATAGCAGGAGATCTTTGACTCCCATTATATCTTCATGGAGCTGGCTTCACACAGGGCTTGCATTATCCTGCTGGATCTGGATTGGGTCTCCTAGTACTCACGTGAAGGGAAAATTTCATGCTACAGCATCCAAAGTAATTTGGGGAAGAACCACATCTGATTAGGAAAGTCAGGTGTCCTAATACTTTTGATACAAGCGTGAATAGATAGCAAGCGTTCCTATAAAATGGAACGTTTGTATGGTATTTGGTTTCGCTTTTTTTTTAACGTCTTGGTGTTCACAGGAGCTGACGTCACCTCGTCTGATCAAAAGTCACCTGCCGTATCGCTTCCTCCCCACGGCCATGCACAACGGCGAGGGCAAGGTACAAACACACATCCGTCTACCATCGCAAGAATAAACACTGCTGATCCTGCATTCATCCTGGTGTGTGTGTGTGTGTGTGTGTGTATTTGTGTGTGCTGCAGGTTATCTACATGGCCAGGAATCCTAAAGACCTGGTGGTCTCCTACTACCAGTTCCACCGCTCTTTAAGAACAATGAGTTACCGTGGAACCTTCCAGGAGTTCTGTAGGCGCTTCATGAACGACAAGCGTGAGTGAGAGAGATGCAAACGCAAACTCTGCAGGAGTCAAAACAAAGCTCTGAAAAAAAACACACACACACAATCTCCTCAATTCAAAGGTTGATTTATTGTCATTCCAAATATGGACAGAACATTCTCTCTCTCTCTCTCTCTCTCTCTCTCTCTCTCTCTCTCTCTCTCTCTCTCTAGTGGGATACGGTTCCTGGTTTGAGCATGTGCAGGAGTTCTGGGAACACCGCATGGACTCCAATGTGCTCTTCTTAAAATACGAGGATATGTACAAGGTACATGTCTTATATGTCTATTGCCCCACACACACACACACACACACACACACACACACACACACACACACACACACACACACACACTACACACACACACACACAGATTATAATTTTTGTTTACCACAGGGATGCTATCTGTTTTTTATAAGGTTAATGAACTCTACATAATATAAAGTACAGTATATGCAGGAAAACCCTCACACTTAGGTTTTTCTTGGTGTATCTGATAGCAAGTCTGTATACTCTATACTGTAAAAACTCTATACTATACACAGGGAGTTTCCTAAAGAGAGGGAAAGAGCTGTAATTCGATGATAACATGCTATATGTCGCCTTTTATCAGTATAGATTTATCAATGGGATGTCACAGTCACGTTAATGGTAGCAAAGTCCAACAGTTTCACAAATACCGCAAACTTACCTCAGTTCACCTGTGTTCAAAATAACAGGTGTGTTTCCCATAACACAGAAAACCTAACATCATGGAGCTAACAGCAAAACTGCAGCATAAAAACCTTTCTGAAACCACACGAGACTTATACACCAAAAAACTATCATTTCTTCTATTTCCTGTGGTACATTCTAACAGTAGGACCTTGTAGACAATACAATCCTTTTTAGCATTGTACCTCATAAACACACTCTAGCATTGTATCTTACAAACACACTCTAGCATTGTATCTTATAAACACACTCTAGCATTGTACCTCAAACACACTCTAGCATTGTATCTTATAAACACACTCTAGCATTGTACCTCATAGAGAGACACACTTGCGTTGTTTCCTAATAAACACACTCTAGCATTTTACCTCATAGACACACTCTAGCATTGTACCTCATAAACACACTTTAGCATTGTTCCTCATAGACACACTCTAGCATTGTACCTCATAGACACACTCTAGCATTGTATCTCATAAAGAGACTCACTCTAGCATTGTACCTCATAGACACACTCTAGCATTGTTTCCGATTAAACACTCTCTAGCATTGTACCTTATAAACACACTCTTCCATTGTACCTCATAAACACACTCTAGCATTGTACCTCATAGAGAGACACACTTGCGTTGTTTCCTAATAAACACACTCTAGCATTGTACCTCATAGAGAGACACTCTAGCATTGTACCTTATAGACACACTCTAGCATTGTACCTCATAGAGAGAGACTCTAGCATTGTACCTTATAGACACACTCTAGCATTGTACCTCATAGACACACTCTAGCATTGTACCTCATAAAGAGACACACTCTAGCATTGTACCTCATAGAGAGACACTCTAGCATTGTACCTTATAGACACACTCTAGCATTGTACCTCATAGAGAGAGACTCTAGCATTGTTCCTCATAGACACACTCTAGCATTGTACCTCATAGAGAGACACACTTGCGTTGTTTCCTAATAAACACACTCTAGCATTGTACCTCATAGACACACTCTAGCATTGTACCTCATAGAGAGACACTCTAGCATTGTACCTTATAGACACACTCTAGCATTGTACCTCATAGACACACACTAGCATTGTTTCCTAATAAACACTCTCTAGCATTGTACCTCATAAACACACTCTTGCATTGTACCTCATAAACACACTCTAGCATTGTTTCCGATTAAACACTCTCTAGCATTGTACCTTATAAACACACTCTTGCATTGTACCTCATAAACACACTCTAGCATTGTTTTCTAATAAACACTCTCTAGCATTGTACCTCATAAACACACTCCAGCATTGTACCTCATCGAGAGACACACTAGCTTTGTTTACTAATAAACACACTCTAGCATTGTACCTCATAGAGAGACACACTAGCATTGTACCTCATAAACACACTTTAGCATTGTACCCACTGTAGCATTTTACCTCATAGAGAGACACACTAGCATTGTACCTCATAAACACACTTTAGCATTGTACCCACTGTAGCATTTTACCTCATAGACACACTCTAGCGTTGTACCTCATAGACACACTCTAGCTCTGCTCGAGGAAGAAGCACACACACATGGAAAAGATGGGTGCCCCAATACTTTTGCCCATTCAGTGCAGATACAAGCTTCTCTGTGTTTAATAGTAATGTT
Organism: Silurus aristotelis; assembly: GCF_946808225.1. Taxonomy (NCBI): domain Eukaryota; kingdom Metazoa; phylum Chordata; class Actinopteri; order Siluriformes; family Siluridae; genus Silurus; species Silurus aristotelis. The sequence continues at coordinate 2,451,467 of NC_139597.1, read as the reverse complement.
TGCAACCTTTAATTAGCATCCCACCGAACTACTTCAAAAAGCGTTTCTTCCTCTGTCTCATTCTGTCTTGCTTTCTGTCCATCTCTCTCACTGTCTGTAGGACTTGGGTAACCTGGTTGAACAGTTGGCACGGTTCCTGGGTACCTCCTGTGATAAGGCTCAGCTGGAGAGCTTGGTGGAGAACTGCAATCAGCTGATTGAGCAGTGCTGCAACTCAGAGGCTCTGTCCATCTGCAGGGGTGAGACACAAACACACCAACAACCACACAGACTTTCAATAGGATTCTGTTAAACAGGGTTTTGGTCCATGTAGATTCCCAACACGTCTACATACACCAACTTTAATTAAAGTTCCAATAATGAAAATATAACAATGCAGGAATTATGATCAATCAGTAGCTTCACCTCTCATCTTCTGGTCCGTGTTGTTAGTTCTTCTGTCATGTCAGGATACAGACCAAAAAACCTCATCTATTGCATTGTGTAGCGTCTATAGGAGTCATGTGATAAAAGAAAGAATGACTCGGATCTGAGGACTCATGAGACGAACGACTCAATTCTGTTTCCAGTGTAATGCACTGCATAGCATTAATGGGAGAACATGAATGAAAATCAACAAATAACTCTTTAAAACCACTCGTTCTTCTGAGTCACAGTAAAAAATCGTTCCCATCACCACTAGTCAAACTCTCAACCCACATCTGTAGCAAACTGCACAAGCTCATAAAATTTTTGTGTGGCATTAATGACTGTTTTTTTTTTTTTATCCCATAATGACTGACAGAGAAGAATAAATTGATTACATTTACAAGATGGATTTTAAAGAACAGGTCGGATCAAAGAATACAAAACAGTTTTGAAAGAAAAGCTTTTTTTATGAACTGTTTAAACGTTTTTATTTGCACAAATACATAATTTGCCTCCATTTAAAAAAATAATAATCACTGGGAAAACCTTGATGAATAGAAAGAATGCAGGGAAAACCTAAAGTCATGTTATGAGGCTAATATCGATGTTTCTGCTAGAGATGATGCGGTGCTGCTGTGGCTCCAGTGAAAGGAGACATTTTGAATTGTGTTTATTGTGTTTTCTTGCTTTAGTAATGACATTCATTTTCACTGTATGAGATTCCTGTCTGTGATGCAGCACTTTGTTCTACTGCGCTTCCCTGTAATACTGAAGGTTTCTATAACCATGGTGTCATAATGATGCTATTAAGCAGTGGATAAATTCAGGTTCTGCTCCTTGTTCATATCATATTTAATATATGAGAGCTGTTATGAGCTGTTATAAGGGGCGATTTGTTTTCAGCTTTCTATTGGCTACAGATTGAGTGTCCTGAATCCACCATTCACATTAAAAAAAAAACAGCTCAGCATTTACAGATCAAAATACTCACATAACATAAAAAGGAGGAGGATGCCATCTACTGTAGAACCTTCAGGCTCATCAAACAAACGTCTATTATAATCAAATATTAATCCACAAGTTGATAAAATGAAAGAGGTTCTTCTTGACAAACAAACAGCAGTGGATCTAAGATTTTTGCTCTTCAGCTCCATCGAGTGGTAACAAAGTGTAATGGCAGACGTAAACTATATAGACAGGCGACGTCGCGTAAACCAGGAAGCTACAAGGTGGCTGTGCGGTGGTAGCGACATTAGCTTCTGCAAAGAGAGAAGGTAAGCGCCGCAGGGATGCAGGGAGTGTGGCACGGAGACGCAGCGTCTCGTTCCTTCGGGGAACTTCGTAACCTAGAGACGTTCTCAAAGTATGGGGCTGCCCTCTAGTGGCGTATAAAGACATGACAGGTGAGGCGCAACGAAGAGGATTTTTTTTGTGTGTTCTTTATTAATTTTCATTTATGGGCTTCCTTTATTGAAAATAAAGTTTAGACACTAAAAACAACCACAAACAAACAATAAGGTCATCAATGCAAGCAATATCAAATAACTTTTTATATATATATATATATATATATACACACACACACACACACACACACACACACACACACACACACACACACACACACACACACACACACACATCCTGACAATTCTGCATGTCGAGAGAGTGAATGAATGAAGGATGGAGGGAATGAAAACATTTGTTAAAGTCCGCTGAAGTAAATAAAGCAGTAGATGTGAAACACACACACACACACACACACACACACACACACACACACACACACACACACACACACACACACACACACACACACACACACATCCTGACAATTCTGCATGTCGAGAGAGTGAATGAATGAAGGATGGAGGGAATGAAAACATTTGTTAAAGTCCGCTGAAGTAAATAAAGCAGTAGATGTGAAACACACACACACACACACACACACACACACACACACACACACACACACACACACACACACTTGCATATCTGTATTACCCAAATAGGGTCTAACAAATGTAAACTATTAAATAATTTTTTTCCCCATTTATTCAATTTCCATTTATTTAATTGAATTTGCCAATTTGATTACTTAATTAAATATTGCATTAATTTGATTTATTACATTTTATTTTGATAAAACATTTTAGAATATTATTTTATATATTATTTAACCAAACAGGTATTTTATTTACAATTATAAAAAAAAAAAAAAAGTAAGCTGTTCAAATGTCGAAGTTCACAAAAGTTAATAATAATAAACTGCGTTAATAAAAAAATACCACGAGTAATTTTTGTTTTGCTTCCCCCCCCCCCCCCAACCGTTGTGTCCCGTTACACCCCTATATATACACTACACTGCCAGAAGTATTTGGACACCTGCTCTTTCCTGCTCTATGTGGTTCTTTTCCAAACTGTTACCACAAATCTGGAGGCACTCAATTCTACAGGACGTCTTTAGATGGCGCAATAATACAATTTTGCATTTACTTGAACTTGGAAACCCAAACCTGCTTCAGCATAGCAAATCCAGTAGAACATCTTCCCAGATGATTCTTATTATAAGTGCAAATGGAGATTAAAGGTTGAAGGGGATGTTCAAAAAGCACAAAGGAACCTTATGTTCAGGTGTTCAGAAACTTTTGGCTCTATAGTGTAAGCCATATTTTTAATTTTGTGCTTTTAATTGATAGTAATAATAATAGTATTATTTTTTTATTTGAATTGCTTTATCCAGTTTTGTACCTTATTGTTGTTTTTTTTCGAGTTCACATTGATTTTCCAATAAAAGCGTATGTGCTCTTTTTTTGGTTTATTTTCAGTCCCTGAACTGCAGCACATGCGACATGCTTTATTTGTGTTGCTTTTATTTGCATTTATTGTTTCATCATTTCCTGTGTTGTTGTTGTTTTTTTTATGTTTCAGTTTTGTTTTTCCTTTAGTGCATGGATTCTTTGCTTGTCTTGATGGTGAGAAGTGCTGAGAAGCATGCAGTAGGGCCTTAGATAAACAATGAGCATGGAGAAAGAGTGAGACAGAGAGCGAGGTGAAGTGAGAATCAAGGTGAGTGCGGGCGAGACGGAAACGCAGACTAAAACCTGCCTCTTCTTTACAAACGAGACGTGAGAATGTCTATACTCGAATCTGCTGCTTGATGACAACTCGAAGTCTTATTTACTGATAAAATCATGTTCTGAGGTGGTTTTTAGATTCATTTATTCAACCAGGACACGTTTTATATTGAAATACAATTTTATATATAGATAAATATTATATATATGTATATACTCTGTATATTGGTCCTGTTATCACTTACATTATGGCAGCTCCCTTACACAGGGGGAAGGTTGCGTTCATTCGGTTTTTTTTCGTTCTCAATTAAAAAGCAGATTGCGAATCATGGCACCTTTATTGAAAAGAAGAAAAAAACGGCTATTTATTAAAAAAATTACAAAAACAATTATTTATTACAATTATTCATTCATTTCCTTTACTAGCATTAACACACAGAGTGTAGCCATCATGAACTCTTTTCTTAGTTATTAATGTCCACTCTGGAGCCAAACAATACTTTAGATGATCCAAACTAGAGAAACATGTTCAGAGATTCAGAGAATTAAGTGTGGGGTGGGGCAGGTTGGAGGAAAGGGGGGCAGTGTGGAGCTATTCTGCATTGAGCGTGGAAAGATTTTGTGTACGGCGTAAAACTTTAAGAGGAGGACATTAATGAGGATCCCATTTCCTCTCACTCTCTTGTCACTTTTGAGTGTAGCACATAGTGGTCCATACAAACTTCTCCGAGTGAAACCAGAACTTTGGATGATGCATTTTGGTCGATTTTACAGTTCTTTTACATCCAGGTTTTTCAGGAGTCCCACAAACCCACATAACTCAAACTCCCAAAAAAAAATAAGATGGCAAGAAACCAAAAAGGCAATGAACGCAACCAACACGGACCTGTGTTCGAATTTATCTTGAACTTAAGAAGGTGAAAAGAAAACAAAAAAAACCTGCATGTCAACAGAAACGTCATGAAACCTGACAAAGTAAAAACATTGTTATGAAGCACGAAGGTGGAGACTCCTTCTGGTCTCTCCTTCTTGTCTCTCCTTCTTGTCTCTCCTTCTTGTCAGGGGTAACAATAACAATTCATTAAAAACATTTCTAGGCTTTTACTTATTTAAAATTTTTAATTCAGAGGATCTTATGTTACTCTAGAAACCATAACATGTACAGTGTTTGCCAATAGTTTGTCTTTTATGGTTTTTGAGAGACTCGTGCATGTTTCTTCTGGGTTTATGCAACAACTTTGGTATTGTAACAGTATGAAGATTTACTTTGACCAAACGCTCTTAGCATGAATACCAGCTTTACACACTTTACACACAGTTTCGGCTCCAGACGGTGTTGAAGTATGAAATAGGAGACATATTGGTTCAGGGTTCCTTTCACTTCCTGGAACCTTCACTGCTCCAAAACAACCCCAAACCATTAAACGTCCACATCCATGTATGAGTGTGGGGGTGAGGGAGTCTGATCACATTTTCTCTCCTGCTCTCCATTCTACACAAGTTCTTCTGTTAGAGACAAAAATGTCCTATTTGGACTCCACAGAACTGTCCAATTCTTTGCGTATAAATAAAAGGAACACACACGTGTCTCAAAAACCATAAAAAAGACTCGCTTGATACTCGCTGTAACAGCTGCTGCTATAGAGAATGTATGCTTTTTCTCAGCCAATCAGAATCGAGAATTTGAAAGTGCTGTGAGAAATATATTTCTACTCTATAACCCGTGCTTAGCATGCTAATGAACGGTGTGTATGTTGCCTCAGGTCGCGTGGGCCTATGGAAGGATATCTTCACCGTGTCCATGAACGACAAGTTTGATGGCGTGTACCGACAGAAGATGGGGAAGTCTGATCTCACCTTTGATTTTGGCTTGTGAACAAACCACGTGGCGAACCGGACTCAACCAATCAGACCAACCTGCTCGGCTTGACTCTGTCTGCACTGCGGCCACTCGTACACCTATTCACCTTTCCCTCCCTCCTTCCAGATCGATGGTCTGACTCAGCTTACGTAACTTTGTTTTCCAAACTCAATCATGAACATGTATAGCGAAGCTAAATCTGCACCGAAGTCCATGATGTAAAGATCATTTCCACTCCCTGAGCTTCATCATCAAGTGTGTTTGCAGTGTGTTTGTGTACTACAATGCATCAGCAATGCTTTAAATGCTTTAGCCTGGTGACTAGTCTGAGTAATATGCTTGGTGCATTATATAGTGTATAGAGCTCCTCTTATAGTGCACATTAATGAATTGTATATTTATCAAATATGGGAAATATGTCCTTTATATTCTATACACTGAAACCTCATTGCAAAGTCGGAGAGATATTCGGAAATGCTTAATTTCTTGCTTATTTTTTGTTTTGTTTGTTTTTGTCGCATTCAGCCGGCCGCAGGTCTGCATCCTGGCACTGAACGAAATATTTGTAAAGCCCTTCACATTTGTTTCCTATTTGTGTTGGGAAAATCCTGAAACTCAGAAATAAGTAAAAAATGTATTACAGTTTATGTTCCGATATCTGTGCGTGTGTGTGTGTGTGTGTGTGTGAGAGAGAGAGCGATTAAAAGTGTTTGACCTCTTTAAAGACACATTCCATCATACAAAAGCAGCAACATGGTATCTGGTGCAAGCTGTGTGTTGCATGTGGGATGATGTGTTCTGCTCCAAACTCAGAATCACCACTTCACCTCCTTAATCAGTCTCAAAGTTTAGGACAGACAGATTAAGAGTGCACAGATCAAACCACTGAACAAGTAAAAGTGTCCTGCCTGATCCACGTTCTGGTTTCCCAGTAATTAAACTGGCTAACAAAGTGGTAGCTAAACTCATGCAGTGAAGTCTGGTGAGATATTTAGATAACAGATCGATGAGAAAGAGTGAAGGAGTCACTGGTCAATGTTTCAGCTATAAGTGGGAGTGTTATGGGACAAATTGACATTCTTTTCTTTTAAAACGTAAGAAAAGTAAAAGCACACCATAAAACGAGATAACAGACAAAAAAAAAAAGAATTAATGGCACATATTGTAAGCAGATAACCAGTTTTCTAAAAATGAGATAACCAGGAATAATGACATATCTTGAAGCAAGATGACCAGAAATAACAAATCTTGAAATGAGATAACTAGAAACCAAAACATGTCTAAAAATGAGATAACCAGATCACATTTCTTGAAACAAGATGAACATAAATAACAAGTATTGAATTGAGATAGCTCGACAAAACATGTCTAAAGATGAGATAACCAGAAATAGCAACATTTTTAGAAATGAGATAAGCAGACAAAACATGTCTAATAATGAGATAATAAATAACGAATAAAGAAATTATAACATATCTGGAAACGAGATAACCAGTCAAAACTCTTGAAACGAGATAACCAGACATAGAAACGTCTAGAAATGAGATAATCAGAAATCACAACACATCTTGAAAGAAGATCATCAGAAATAACAACATATCTAGCAACAATATAACCAGATATAACAATATATCTTTAGAGATAACCAGACAATTCATATCTTGAAATCTATCTTGAAAACCAGAAACAACATGCCTTAAATGAGATAAGCAGAAAAAGCGAGATATCTTGGAACGAGATAACCAGAAAAAAAGACCTACCTTGAAATTAGATGATCAGAAATAATGACATATCTTGAAATGGGATAACCAAACAACAAATCTTGAATAATGAGATTTCAAGAAATAACATCTGGAAACGAGATAACCAGATATAACAAAGCGAGAGAACTAGACAGTGAATATCTTGAAATGAGATCAGCTAAAACAACACCAAGCCTTAAACAAGATAACCAGGAATAAATATCTATCTTGAAATGAGATAATGAGAATCAATGACATCTTTAAATGAGATAACCAGACAGAACAACACATTTTATAATGGGAATACTGGGAATTAGAACAGGTCTAGAAATTAGACATCAGAAAAAACATGTCCTGAGATAACACCCCCCCCCCCCAACCCAAACACACACACACACACACACACACACACACACACACACACACACACACACACACACACACACACACACACGTCATCCATGTACAAGAGCAAAATCCAGGAATGTGAAGAATATGAAGAAAAAATCATCTGATGAATACAAAATATAAAAGCAGGAAGTAGGGGAATTAAGGATTTGTACACCTCTGAAGATCATAACACACGACTTTTTTGCCCTCAGTCCAGCTTTTTAATATCATGCAGGTAAATGTGGAACCACAGGTTGGAGTGGAAGATCTACTGCTATAGTGCTCTAACCCTATTGGACATGAGGAACGATGACTGCAACCCAGACCTCCTCACCTCACCTACATCAGCCACCTGACTTTAATGCTCTTGTGGCTGAATGAGCACAAATCTCCACAAAATCTAGTGGAACATCTAACCAAAATAGTGGAGGTTACTATAACAGCAAATAGGGATAAGAGGTGGAATGGGATGTTTAAAAAGATACACAAACCAATCTTATGGTCAGGTGTCCACCAGGAACATTGTCATGATCGGTCTCCTAGTTCAAATGAACGGAATAGTTTAGGAAGAACCATGAAAGTCTGTTGTACCCAATCATTTTGTCCATACCTACAAATCTTAAATAACTCGTTCTGCCACTAGAGGGCAGTAGAAGGCTTTCGCTGGACCGTTTCAAGACATTTTTTAGGTTTAGTTCATGCTGTATGGGTCAAAAAGATAATGATGCAGTCCTAATCTCCTATCTGACCCACTTAGTGATTTCAAAACCTCTGGAGAAGTGCTGTCAGGAATATTTAGCTACACGTCCAGTTAAAATCCTATAAAGTCAATCATATAACGTGAAGATTTTGCAGTATAAATAATTTCCAGAAAAACACAAGCCAACTCACGAAGCAACAATCAAACCCAAGTTGAGAGACAGGAGGACGAGTCTGGGTTGTTTCCCCTCTGTCTTTCCTGTCCTCTCTCTCCATTTTGTTTCCATGCAGACGGAGGACTGCTTTGTAATTTTAGAGCGAGTATTTTGGTGTTCCCTACGGAGTGCTGCAGAAACTCTGTGAATGTGTGAGATGCAAAGCAGTCATTCTTGTGGGTTTTTTTTTTTGCTAGTGGAAACCTACTGTGTGTTTGTGTATGCAATCTGTCAGCATGTCTTCCTCTATCCATTCGCATTTTTTGGAAGGTGCATTGACTGAGTGTTGCATGTTGCACATCGGTTACACCTGTGTGTGTGTGTGTGTGTGTGTGTGTGTGTGTGTGTGTGTGTGTGTGTGAGAGAGAGCGCGCGATAGAGAGAGAGAGGAGTGTGTATAATCTATTTATTACAATTGGTTTCTGAAAATATTGTTTCATAAATGTCAGATTTCTATTTGAACATTACACACACACACACACACACACACACACACACACACACACACACACACACACACACACACACACACACACACACAATGCATACACATATATTAGTGATGTGCATCTCCGTAACTGAGGCCGATGAGATTCGCATCTCGAAGCAGTCAACAATGCGATACATTAAAGATACGAATCAGCAACTGATACGATACGATTCACCCCAGTTACGATGCAGTGCGATCCAATTTCGATTCGATTTAACACAATGCAATACTTTTTTTTTTTCAGAAAGACAGCAAATCAACATATCACTTAAGTGCCTTCTGACTTCTTACACGTTTTTTTTTTTCACAAACACGCCTTTGTAGTGTCAAAAAAAAGAGTAGAAAAAAGCTTAAATAAGGCCAGAGGTTCTTTTCCTGTCATGGCTCTAGAAAGATGCAGCTCTACCTCTGCCATGTTAATCTATATTCTATGTGACTCTCAGTACACGCCTCAGTCTGTTTAGCAATCTACATGTAAAATATTGCTTAGAAATTATAGGGCAATTGCTTAATTACACATCTACATATATATATATATATATGTAGATATATACGTCATCTACTCTCCCACTTTATTACAGGGAAATATGTGAATGGTAAAGGGGGGCTTTTTACTTGTCACATGCTCATCACAGCACAGAGACATTTTTACTTTGCATATCACAGCAATGTTATGAAACTGGGGTCAGAGCGCATGATACAGTGCCTCTAGAGCACTGAGGGTTAAGGGCCTTGCTCAAGGGCCCCAATAGTGGCAACTTGGCGATACTTTACTAAGCCTGTGCACATTGTTGCATCAGATTCCTCATCTTGTCTGAAAAGAGTGGAATTTGGATGTGGTGATGTTTGTGCATTTTCAAGATGCTCTTCTGCTCACCACGGATGTAAAGAGTAACTATTATTGTTATTGTAGGTTTCTTTAAACCGATCATCTTGACTTTGTCCTCTGAGGTGTATTCAACCAATCAGCCTTCGTCTTCTGAGGTTTCTTCTTCAGTAAATTAAAAAAGAGAGAATCTACAGCTTGGAAAATACTATCATTGATGCCAAAGAACACTGATTTGATCCACATCCTGATGTTCTTCACGTACCTCCATTGAAGCTCTGCATAGTTTTACGCATTCCTCATCAACTCCTCGGATAATCTCAGGGGTCTCTGTGTTCCTATCAAAGTGGCCAGTGAATGCATATTTAGATCTCAGTAAAGCTCTTGTGCCAAATGTGAAGTACACGTAAGGTTTTTTTTTCCTGCCGCTCGGTCGTAATTGTCTTTGTCTTTGTTCCGTCTGGCTGCCTCCGTCTGACAGTTTGACTGTTCATAACGATATCCTCCACAATCTCATCCCTGCCTCCACCCAGACACAGCGTGGGGGAGTTGGGGAAAGTTTACTTTAACAGGCGAAGCCCCGCGTTCTCACACAAAACAGCTGCTATTTTTCTGACATTTTGATGCCGTTAATTTACGTCTCTTTATGCCTGGAGAGATGGGCTGCCATTGGCATTTTCTTTAACTTTTTTTTTTTTTCTTCGCTATCCAAACCCCCACCACCTCCACCACCACCTTCTCATCTGTCTGCACTCTCGCAGGATATTTAAAGCTTTAGGTCTCGCTGATCAATTATTCAAAATGCAAGGATTTAATGCAAAATAAATTGCGGCGGTTTGTCAAACGGAGAGCGCGAGCGCAAGGCGGAGATGATGTCGGGCCTCGGAGGCAGAGCCTTTTCGCCTGCAGGTAATACAATAAAATATGAGTTAATGCATTGTCTTGTCGGTACGGGCGCATTATTGAGTGGCAGAGAGGGAGAGGAGTCAGTCAGTGCCAGAACAGCCATCTGCCCGAGTCCTCTGTGAATGCACCAGTGTTAAAAGCCCAGACTCTGCCATTAGCAGCGTATATACACACACACACACACACACACACACACACACACACACACACACACACACACACACACACACACACGTGTTAATGAAAAGCTATGTGCTCTATTATAAGACCCACTTTGACTGACTCTTAGGGGACTAGCCACAATGGATTAGTGCATTTTAGGATGTAGGCCACTCCATACGAGACTGTGCTTTGATTATGCATGAGTAGAATAGGTGTGCGTGTGCTTGAGTGTGTGTGTGTGTGTGTGTGTGTGTGTGTGTGTGTGTGTGTGTGTGTGTGTGTGTTCATACATATGTGTGATGGGATTAGTGTACTTACTGCATGCTATGTGTTAAGGTTAGGAGCTTTCATGTCCCAGGAGTGACCCTTCCATCAAAACACACATTCCCATGGTACCTCCCGGTGGAACCAGTGTAACGTTAAACGACTTAATGCTAATCAGTAAAGTATGCTATTATAGATAACAAATATATACAAGTGAAGGTCAAACAACCGACATGAAAACAAGATTCATAATTTTGCTTTCGCCACCGTTTATCATTCAAAGTGTAGAGATTTGCTCGGGTGAAAGGAATCCTGACCCGAAATGCTCACCATTCTATACTTCATTTATTTATTACACAATTATTTAAAGAGCAAACAGTCGTCTGGAGTGATATTTATCACGGAATCGCATGCCCAGTCACCGCATCTAAATCCTATTGCACTGCTCTGGGATGAACAAAAGAATCTCCAACTAGTGAAGAAGATCTTTGGCAAGTTTTACAAGACACATGACAAAGTACAGGAATTCCGCAGAGTGTAAAATAGTCAAAAATTTAAAAAATCTGAATTTTAGGCCTTAAAAAGTCTGATTTCGAGTTTTCGAGGTCTAAAATAAGTGTAATTTTCCCATGTAACGCTACCTCTAATACTCATTAAAGTGCTCCCGCAGCACTTTAGAATGTTTTTCTTTGTTTTGTTTTTTTCCCGTGGTGGTTTAATTCTTTCTTTCGTTAGTCAAAATATAATTCGCTGTATTACAACTACAAATAAAACAAACATGCAACAGCTAATCAGCTTTCCGTTATTGGAGCAAATCTCTCTTGGATGGTACCACAGACGTAAAACGGTTTTATTTTTCAGCTATCCGGGACTTTCAGCTAGCGATACTTGGGTTGCACAAAAAATCGATTTATATCGATGTCAATATATAGGTCTTCAAAAAATCTTAAACCTGCAGAAACCCTAAAAACGTGTCTCAAAAACCGTTAAATACTAATTCTTCCTTGTATGTATGTAATTTATGTAATTTATCTTTATGTTAGTACATAATTCATTTATTTAGTATAAACATGGCTTTTGTAGCAGATCTGCCAATTTCATTTATTCACAGCTGCTCAGGTCACCACCATTTAATACATCAAGGCCACAAGAAATAAATTGTATTATCCCACTGTTTTCACCAAAACCCAAGCAAACAGATGATCATTTACGCCGAATCTCAAAACGAACATAATTCTGTTGTGTACTTTTATTAATTAAATAACTTGATTATTAACTATGACATCCTAGAACATTTTATTAAATTGCTCCTTCAAAATATGCCATATTGCCATATTTTTGGTTACAACCGCATGCTTTTTTACACACAATACGCTTTAAGGAGTCTTATGAGGTCAGTACAAATCACACTGTGTGACATGGAGCTAATAAACACTGGTACAACATAAATACAGACTGTACAATGATTATGAAGGTGACAGCTGTTGGATCGTAGGCTATGAATATAGAAGAAATAGGCATCATTAGCATGCGCTAGTGGTAAACAAACAAAGCAAGATGCATCACGGTCTAGCAATTATAATGTGGGCTAGCAAACAGGACTCCACCTTTATAGCTTGCTTGCCTTTTCCTGCAATTTCTCTTGATTTCATCTGCTTTCATGCAGTATCCTTTTTGAGGCGGTCATGCTAACAGCAATTTTGTACAAGTAAGACCTCCACTGCCACACAACTTTACACAGTATTGTAGATGCTCATTTTTAAGCAGCAAACATACTATTTGCATATTTTCTTTTTTTTTACCCTAGAAAATGTTATAGTGGAGCATTTTGGCTACGTTGACTGCATTCTCAGTTGCATAGATGCCATTTTTTTAACGTTGTGTTGTCACAATTCGGCCATGTTCCTCACGTATCCAGACCATTTTATAGCAAAGGTAGCTGTTGGAAACCCTGGTCCTTTTACACATATCGCAATCAGAAAACAACTTGATGAAGATATTCAGACCTGCGTTACGTTTTACTTAAAAACGTGTATCTGGCAGAATCTTTAATGCTTAAATCCTGCTGAAGTAAAGCAATTCTTAAACTTCCGAATTTCTGAGTTACTTATTTTAAACACACATTTTACGACTTCCGAATTGATGACACCTGCCAGGAAAGTGAGCGGAAATGAGCAATAGGTGTTATTAGTAATATTTCGAGGTTATAGTGGGTGTACATCATTCTGGAATAAACTGTACTTGGAGGGGAACTGTCAGAGTTGTGGGGGTTTTCAGTGGGGGAGTGGGGTTGGGTGTTGGAGGTGTGGGTACTGGTGGGTACAGGCTGTGTAAAACTTGCACATGACTACATTTATATTCATTCCAAGTATCTTGGTGTATCCTGTTTCTGTTTTGATATAATAAAGTATATAACATCCATTGTTAAAAGCACTATTGAGGTCCCCTGGTGGTCTAGTGGTTAGGATGCGGCGCTCTCACCGCTGCGGCCCGAGTTCGATCCCTAGTCAGGGAACCAACCCCAGCCACTCTTAGTGCCGGTCCCAAGCCCGGATAAATGAGGACGGTTACGTTAGGAAGGGCATCCAGTGTTAAAAACATGTGCCAAATCAATCATGCGGAGGATCCGCTGTGGCGCCCCCTAATGGGAGAAACCGAAAGAAAGGTGTTAAAAGCACTATTGAAGAACAAGGAACTCATCAGTGTATGGAGGTTGCACACCTTAAAATCATTAAATCACCACTTTGAATATATTTATTATGAAGTTAAAATGTTTAAGTTTATTGTAATTTCCTTATAATTGTAAGTTGATCCCTAATGAGCGAGGCAGTGGTGAATGTGGTGAAGGAAAAACTCCCTGAGAATTCATGAGTAAGAAACCTTGAGAGGAACCAGACTCAAAAGGGAACTCATCCTCATTCTCAACACTGAATATCAATTCACTATAGTACCATCATTGTTGAGGTGTACTGTTCAGTAAAAGGTGCTTAAATGCAGAAATGTTCATGCAAACCTGTGATCCTGAGCCATTTTAGTAGATTATTGATCTTGATTCAGGTGATTCATTGTGGTACCTGGTGCTATTCTGACCACGTGCGTTACCACGTCTGCCATTTTATCATGAACAGCAAGTTAGAACAAAAGAGCAAACGTGTAATTCTGCATGAAACTGGGAAAATCTTCCCAGATGTTTGACATGAAATGCTGCAATGACTCTTTTGAGGTGTTTTTGAGTGGAAAGAGCAGAAGAACCTCACTAGAAGATGACAAGAGATCAGGAAGACCTTTGATAAGCTCAACCCATGAAAATGTTGTTAACTTGTGCATGATGATCGTCAGACAACAAGCCACATGATCTCATTTCCACACCCACCTTACTCGCCATATTTGGCTCCTGCAGACCTCTTCTTGAATATAAAGATCCAGCTCAAAGGTCACCATTTTGACACCAATGCGGACATCCGGTGCGAATTGCTTAAAATGCTGCTTAAATAAGACTTCCAGAACACATTCTAGAAGTGGCAGGATCTCTCGCAGTGCTGTATTACTGTTTAAGGGGTTCAAATTATTTTTGAAGCTAATAGTGTGTAAGCGTAGACTTTTTTGTAATCAGAGCAAGTCTTGAAACCTTTTGATCCCACCTTGTACAGTCCAAATCCTTCCTCAAAAGATTTTGAGTTGTTTAGTGACTTCATGGATCACTTGCACACCTTACAGCTTAATTTTTCCATTTGTACCGCTTGTGCTCTTTTTTTAGCTTCAGTATGACCCCTGGGCATCTTCAAATTGGATGTTCACCAACAATCTAGCTGTCCACAACCCCACAAGGAACACACAGTACAAGTAGAAGCAGTGTGAAGGATCTGCAGCTGCACAGAAGGCAAAACCATTTCCTGAAATGACATTCTCAGTAGAGTCCTAACGTCAGCATGAGTTGTTTTCCAGTTTTGTTTATCAGTGTCAGGCAGAGTAACTACAAAGCACCAGAGGTTCACTCTCATATTTCCTTTACATTTATTCCAAATATTAAGTAGGTTATTTTGTTTGGTTTTTTTTACTCCTCATAATATAATTAAAGAATTTATTGAATTTAATCAGATTGCAAATGAGTCCCTTAGAGACATGCAGTTTTTCTACTTGCTTGTTCTGCTCTCCTCCCTCGGTTTTTCCTTTCTGAATTTTGGCACATGTAAATCTTTATGTTGGTATGCTGTTCGTTTTTCTCACTCAGGCTCTTTTTCTTTTCCCTTCCCAGATATCACTAATAGACCTCTTTGTATATGAGTATGTTTGCAGTTTTATTACAGATGGGCAGTCATGCATCTCTGTGAACAGCTGCTTAGGGTAATGACTAATGAGCTAACACACACACACACACACACACACACACACACACACACACACACACACACACACACACACACACACGTACGCATGAATGAGTGATAAAGTACTTCATCACAGATGCTTCCCCATCACATAGGCGTCACTTATCAATACTTTAGCATTATTTTTCTCCACCTCAAAAACTCCTGCCACATCACCCAAGAAGTCTTTATTTGTACATACACACACACTGTTGAATGCTGTCAAACAAAAGATCTCTCACATGCTGTCCCATTCAACGTGATTGCATTCCCTGGACCTTCAAAGTGATTGTTAGAACAAGGTCCTTGAGACTGAGGTGAATGAAAAGACAGTGTTTACCTTGAGGGCAAGCTGTAGCAGTTCTAGGTCATACCATTTGGGCTCTATAATGCCACAGACACCCTTTAAAGTCTAAGGTTCACACTATGCGATTTTGGCCACGATTTGATCATCTGAGACAAATTGTGCAATTTTTATTTCTATAATCCTAGGCTAAAATCTAGGCTGAGTCGATCATTTTTTCCTCTGACTACCATCAAACCAAAAACCAACAGGAGCGCCAAACCCAATGACGTAAAGTTTGCTCTGTAGACCTGCAAGTCTATTTTGCCTAGCCATGACTTGCTCTTTGTTTTTTCTGTTTTTAATTAGGCGCTAAAGTTTTGTTTGCTGCTAGCTTCCATTAGTGAGAGAACACGTGTCTGAACGTGTCACAGATTGAGGACATAAAAATTCGGACGAGTCTTTTTCTTGTGTGTGTCAGTTTTTGACTGACGTACAGTATGACTTTATGACAACTGACATTCTACAGTGTGACATGGGGATCATGTGGTGAGCAGGTGCTGGCCAAAAGACTGCTATATAGACTTGGATGGCCTGTTTTAGCCCACAGTTTTGTTGAGGTGCTCTTTGGGAAACTATTTAATGTAATCCAAAGTACTATTCTCAAGTCTAGTTCTTGGGCAAATCAAAAATAAATTAGCCATAGCACGTGATAGCAGGAAGATACAGGCAGTCAACACTGGTCTGTCTCATGGAACTGAGCTTTCTGGACTTGGTGTCACCAAAGGCTAATGGAATGGGTTCTGCTCAACCACCTGGAACGCAGCTATTTGGTGTACTTGGATAACCTATTTGTACAAACCCCTGGTGTCAGTATTTGCACCAAAGTATTTGCACCAAAACACTACAATACATTAACCCTATAAAGGGCAATCTCCTCCAGTGTGAAGTCCTCTTCCACAGTGTCAGCAGTGAAGGTGTGGCTCTTGATAACATGATGAATAAGGCAGACATAAAGCAGCCAATTACCTTTCTGCGCATGCCAATTTACTAAAGACCAAGACTATAAGAGGCAGGTTCTCGTGCTGTCAATGAGGCATTCAGGTACCTCAAGGACATGTTTGTTGCAAGCCATCTCTCATTTAAGAAAGACTTTTACCTCTAAAGAAAAAGAACAAAAGAAAATATACTTTATGCTTTATACTTGTTACATGTACTTGCAGCAATGTTTAGAATGCGGGGTTAGCCATGTTACATGGAGGACAGAGGGTTAAGAGCTTTGCTCATGGCCCCCAAGAATAACATTCAGGAAGCCCCGACCTTTTGGTCAGTAAGCTAGAGCCTTAAACACCGAGCCACCACTTCCCTAACAAGTTCCTATGCCACTTTTCCAGAAGCAGAACTCCAGGAAGGTAAAGTCTCTCCAGCAGGTAAAGGCTCTCCAGTGTTCTCTCCCAATGAATCTCAGAAATCTTACTGCATTTGTTGTCTGACTACTATTTATATCAAAATTGATATAACTCTCGTTGCCAAAGGAGAGTTGTTTAATAGTCTAAATAAACAGAAGGAGGTTTTTTTTGTACAAACTACATTCAGTTCCTAGTTCTGAACCCCAGGATGCCACCAATCACTGGAATATCTGACTGCAGGTCTCTTATTTTCTATCAGTTCCACTCGAGTCTGTGTGTGTCTCGACTAATTCACTGTGATAGCTGAGGTTCCAAAATAAAAAAACAGAGGCCAGGCCTTGATTTTGTTCTCCTCATGTTCAGAATAACATCGATGTTTTGATCAGGAAGGATAGTATCGCTCACACAAACACCTACACACTCACAATGACAACACATACACAAATCTTCACACTTACAGACCGCAGGACATGATCCTTGTTTAATTATGGTTGTCTTTGGCACTGTTAGCTTCAGCCATGCAAGCGTTCGAGTTCTGTGGCCATAGAATTCGCAGTTCCACAAAGACACAAGCGTGCACACAAAGGCAAACAGACATGCAGACATTGCGACTGGCAGAATGCCAGGTGGAGACTGAACCCTGCCAGGATACAACCACTTAATGAAAATCTGGCATCCACAAGAGCTAGCGAGTGAGAGAAATCGAGAGTAAAGGGAATACATGTGATGAAGGGATGAAACACGATAGTGAATGAGAGATTACACGAGATCTCCGTCTTTCAGCTCATTAATTGTTCAAGATATTCTCCTCGTCCTCCTTGGTGAATTGAACACACTACTAATTACCTCCTAATTCAGGAACTTTTGGGCCTGAAATCGAATTTCTATCCATCCTAATAAATTCCTTCTCATTCAATCGAAAAAGGAGAAAGAAATCAAACACTGAGATCTCTAGTTTCCTCTCATTTTTCCACACTGAGGCGCAAAGCTTACTTAATGCAACTGTAATTGTTCTGTTTGTTGGAAGCATTTGAAAGTCTTATTACAAAGAATCAAGTATACCCCTCCTCTCCTTCCTTTCTGCTACATATACACACCTTTCCCTGTCCGTGAAAAAAAAAAGGGATCGTCTTCCTTGGGCGATGCTGATGCCAAGGTGAAAATGCATGATTATACAAGTCATTTGATCACACAGTCACAGGGGCCCCCCTTCTCATTTTGCACTAACTTGATGGTGGGGGGTTGAGTTGAGCTGTTGGTGGCAACTGACAGCACATCTGGGAGGAGACACTCATTTTCATGCTGATTTGGCGGCGGACCTAATAAGGGTTCAATTAAAACTGGAGTTCTTTTGGGCGACTGTGAGATGTGATTACCCAGGAGCCAGCAGGGTGTATATATAGTATCTGTTCCTTTCTCTTTGAGGCTTGTGCGGTTAGGCCTGAGGGACGAGATACACTTACACTGGTCGTTTCTGCCAACTTCCCACCCACAACTAGAGCCACTTGATTCTTCATTCTACTCCACTGATGAGGCTTTTGTCTACTGCTGGATCGGGGTTTTGAAAATATCCCCAGAACAAATTCTCCATATCTCTTCAAATTTCTGCTCCTCCATCTTCATCCATCTCTCTTGTGAGAATGTTTGTGAGATTTTGTGATCATGCAGTGGTGGTATTAGTCCTTTACTGGGGACATTTGGCCGTTTTATTGTGTACGTTGTTAAACTATACAGGTCAGGCATAACTTTATAACCACCTGCCTGATTGAGCTAATCCTTTTTTGCTGCCAAAACAGTCCTGACCAGTCGAGCGTTAGCAGCAGGAACTTCTTCAGCAGTTTGAGCTACAGTAGCCCGTCTGTTGAATCCGACCACATTGACCAGCCTTCGCTCCCCACGTGCATCAGTGAGCCTCGACCGCCCATGATCCAGTCGCCGGTTCACCACCGTTCCACCCTTGGACCACTTTTAATAGATTCTGACCACTGAAGACCAGGAACATCCCACAAGAGCTGCAGTTTTGGTGATGATCTGACCCAGTCGTGTAGCCGTCACAATTTGTCCCTCATCAAACTCCCTCAAATTCTTACTCCCATTTTTCCTGCTTCTTACATAACTCAACTTAGGACAAAATTTTCACATGTTTGTGTGCTAAGAGTCTTTTTTACATAAACTGAGTTGATTAAGTGAAGAGTCTTGTGACAAAAATTACAATAGAAACATCCTAGTCATTAAAAATCATAGTACTTTGGATACTTAAGTACATTTGAAGGCAAACACAGATAAATGAAATGTTTAAAGGGACACTTTTACTTTTACTGCTATAATATTTTACAGAGTGGGTCCCTACTTTTACTCAACTAGATGGTTTGTGTACTTCATCCACCACTGTGATTATCTGTGTGTTTCATTTCATTTCCAAGTCTAAGAGCATTGAAGACATGAAACCCAAGCTGAGGCCAAGAGTATTTGGCCTTACTCAGATCAGAGTCAACCTGTAGACAATGACCAGTGTGTTCCATCTGTTCAACTACTATGCACAGACAGCAGAGTGTGGTATTTAAGACTCATTACAAATGAAGCAGAAAGTAGGAAACGATGGGAGACGGCGAGAGAGGTAGAAAAAGTTTAGTGGGCTAAAGATTACAAGGTGTCAAGTCAAGTCAAGTCAAGTCAAGTCAAGTCAAAAGTCAAGTCAAGTCTATTTTATTGTCATTTCAACCAAAAGCAGTTGGTACACACTGCAAAAACTCCTCATCTAGTCAAGACATACAATCTTATTTTTAGCCCTAAAAATCTTAATCTAATTTTAAGAATAAAATACTAGGCAAAAGCAGATCGTGAAAATTATTTTGATTTGATTTAAGATTATTTATCTTTTTTTTTTTTTTACTTAGGTAATAAAGCTTAAAGTTAGTTATTTTATCTTTATTTAAACTTTATTTTAGCTGTAATAACTGGATTTAACATTGCTCAGTAAAAATGCTCAGTAATCGGACTTAGAATTTAGTATTATTTATTCCAAATGCTTGTTTTATGTTAACGCCAACACATTTATTTACAACCTAATAGCAAATTATAGAGGCTGCAATATTAAGTCACCACACTCTTTCCAAACATTATCCAATATAGTTATTAAATCAAACTTGATTGTCTAACTTTTCACTAAGTTGTTCTGTAGTTTAATTCCAATTTCTTATGTTGAATATGTTTTTCAGTGTTCAGTAACGACAAAATACATTCAATTATGTTTTATGTTGCAATACGTCTTCATTTGAATGAATAATTGTTGACGGTAAGCATGTATGCCTGGTCTCGATTTAAATAGTAATCGTGTTTTTAGTTTAAATGCTTGGTCTCATTTTAAGACAGAATATATAATGATTGTGATTCTTAAATTAAGAGGAATTCTCTTGTTTTCTGGAAAATAAATTTTTACACAAATTTAAAAAAAGCAAACTGTTTTTAAAAAGATATGTTTTCTGATTTCAAGAAATCTTACCAAGTGAAATTATCTTTCTGCACTGGCAGAACATTTGACTTGTTTCTTGTCTGTACCTTCTCAAATCATGCTTTTATTTCTTATATTTAGACGGTTATTTTTTGCAGTGCAGAACACAGTGAAATGAAACAACGTCCCTCCAGGACTGAGATGCTACATAAATAAAGTCTTAAAAGATACAAGGCCACAGATGAAGTCCCTGATGGTAATTTGCAGGTAAAAGAACTAACTTTAAGCTTTACTACCTAAATATGCCAATTTCTTTTTAGCATTTCTATGAGAAGTAAGTGACTTTGTGCCACATGCATGTTCCCAGGTTGGAAAAGTCTAACTAAAAGTAGTAATGGAAAGTAAGAAAAAATGTTGGACTTGTGAATTCAACAGCACGTGGTATAGTACAGTATATGAGAACCATAGCTTGACTTCTTAGCAATTTATGTATGAGATGACGAGCATGATGATGTTGACGGTGGTATTATTGTGATATTTGAGCTCTCTTTACGAAGAACTGAAATATGGGTAAATTACATTTATGTATAATGTTAAGGAAAATGAACAGGTCTTTGGTGTGGCATTCATTATGTAGAGACATCGGTAACAACATGAACCCAAAGAGGATTGAAAGAAAATGAGATGACAGCTTTACATTAGTTTGGTTTGTCATTAATGTCAAACAGGAGGAACAGCATCCCCTCGCACCCCCCATAATGTCCCGTCCTTATCATTAAAAAAAACAAAAAAAAACAAAAAAAAAAAACAAAAAAAAACAAACTTGTTTTCATCAAGGACTTTTGCTAACTTTGTGTCTGGCAGTCAAATTTTTCTCGACGAGTTTTTGACGAGGCTCATGGGTATAAGCGGTGACAGATTCATTTCCGCAGCCTCTAATTGCTTTCAGCTCTCAACCAGGTCTCTCATTAGTCTACATTTATAGCACAAATACTGTAAACTCCGACAGCTGGCCCCAAACTCTCAGCAGCTCAGAAGCTGATGACATGCTGCCGTTCAAGTGGGCTTTGTGCATCAATAACTGCCTTACAGAGCCATTATGTTCTGTTTAATAGCAAAGTGTTTGTGTAAAGTCAGGATTGAATATAGTGTGAAGGTTACAGGTATAGAGAGGGAAAAAAAAATCTGGTTCTGCTCCCGGTTCCTTGACACTGGATGAAGTTCACTCGGGTGAGCAATTACCTGGATGATAGACACCTAAGCCTGAGAAAAACTTGGACTGTTTGACATCGGATTAAATATACCTGAATATTAGTGGCTTTGAGAAAATGTGCATTTTGGGAACCATCTTATATTTAAAAAAAATTTGGAATCTTGGAAACATAACAGCACCACTAGGGAATGTATTGAGAAGGAAAGCCTGAAGTTCCTTCCTATAGATTCATATGAATGATCAGAATGATCAGAAAACAGTGAAATAGCCCAACATATAATCTTCTACTTTTTCTAACTTTTGATAAATTCCTTGCTCAGTTATAACTATATTGGGACCTCTTCTGCAACTTGCCCTGTAATGTGGATCAGGAATAATTCGACCCAAATGCCCTGATGCCCTTAGTTTGGTTGATCATACAGGCCTGAAGACATCCGACTAGGAATCATCAGAATCATCTCTCCATTCCACCCTTCTCTTTCCGCTTGGCACCATCTGGTTTCTGCTCTCCTGTCCGTCTGTTTTTTTGAGGACGGAGCAGGGGAAATTGGCGCTAAGTGGAAATATAGCATGCACATGACAGAGGGAACAGTTTTAATTAAAATGTTTGCCCAGAAAATAATCTCGCGAGTAGCCTCGTTAATTACGACTAATTCCTGCGAAGGTAGAGCACACAAAGGAGTTGGCTCGCGCTGTGCATGGGGTGTCTTTGCCATGGAAACGGGAAGGGTCCAGTTTTTTTCTTTCGCGTGTTTAATCTCCCTACGTAAAAACGGAAGTGGACCAGCTTCCAGCCTCCTTTGTTCTTTGTTAAAGCGGTTTGTTTGGCCACCCGATGAGTTGACTTTGTTGTTAATTGGGTCATTGCCTTTGCTGAGGCGTGCTGACTCTCAGACCCTGATGCGACGGTCCAGCTGCGATCACAGTCACTGCCGAACTGACAAAGTGAGAAGGCACACACATGGTGCTTCAGCAGGCGAGGGATTATGAGATTTTAAAGAGACATATTCAGAAGCAGAAACGCAGCGGCTAAGCCAAGCAGCTAAACGTGAACGCAAGTTAAAAGTTTGAGTTTGTCTGTAACAGCGTCTCGATAAACAGCCACCGGTTTGTCTTAGAACCCTTTGCCACAATACATTCGAATTTGAAGTTTTTCAAGTATCCAGGTGAGGTATGAGGTGACGTGGCCTCAATGTGACACCCGTAAGTTCACCTTTCCTCGTCTCGTCTTCATAATCAATCCAATGAGCCGGAGATCAAACAAGAGATCGACTTAACAGCACGATGTAATTAGCCTTGGCTCCAACTGAGCTCTGTGCTAACGCAAGGCCGGGACGTGCTCCGACTGCAGATGTGCGCATGTACTGTAGCTCACAAGGTTGTTTCCTTGCCAGATGTATATGAGAGTATAGAGCCATGTATGAAAGAACATAGCGAGGACTTAGTATTTAAGTAAATGTTTCAAGGAGGAATTATACATAGTGTGCCAATGTGCTGCTAATGCTAATGGGTTTATGCTAGCAAAGTGAAAAAAAATATATTTTTTAAACCCTACAATAACATTTTTAAATGCAAATTTTCAAAAATATCTCTTTAACCATGCAACCAAAATCGTACCATTTTACGGAGTCCCCCCTTGTAAAACCCCCCATGTAATAAATTCGAAAAGAACGTTATTGCAAATGTCTTTCAGGTTCTCTTGTTTCCTTCACAGCCCCTAACCAGAATATGAGCAGGACTGGCTATGCTAATATTTTGCCCTGATTGCATGTGCAACGGACCAGCGGTCTATCCAGGGCGTTAAAAGACTCATGAACAGCATTTCCCTTTCTGCTGTATATTAACTGCTGGCCTCCAGCTAATAACAAACGCTTGCACTTTAATGCAATTAGTTGAAATTCTAGCAGATGTTAGAGCATAAATACAGCTTATTTGAACATTATTGCCATTTGCACAATTGCATTTACTGTAATCCACTGCATTGTATTGCATGCATAATGCGCTTTACCTCTGCCTCAACCTACTGCACCATAATTCTTATTTATTTGATTGAACCCGAATCATGCTGTTTCCCTTTGACCTGTATGTGGTTATCTTACATTTTTTGCATCATAACCTGATTTATTTAATTTACAATATCTGCTGTTTGCACTACTGGTTGGAGGCTAACTGCATTCCATTGCTTCAGTGCTTGTACTGTGACAGTTACAATGATGTTCAACCAAAACCTACTCTACTCTACCATTGTAGCAAACCTTCCACACTAACCGCATTCCAAATCCAGGTTCATGCTCTTTGAGTTTAACCCTTGACAGCCACCTCATGGATCCTCAGGCTGTTTATGTGGAACCATCTTCAGCTGTAGTGGGTTTCCTCTAATTGAAGAAAATTCCAACCAGAAGGAGGATGGATCAGGAAGATCCAGACAGCAGACAGGAACTTGCCATGCAAGGAGAGAACACTGCAGCCTCATAAGTGAAACAATCACCAAAAATGTTTTCCGAAATGCATATATATGTGTTTCACTGTTTCCATGAATGCACTAATCTACACTAGTAACAAGAGGTCAGCCGATAGTACATTTTACCGATAAACTATTAATCAACTGAATAGAAAAACAAAAGTAACACGATGTATATTAGTACTGAAATTTATTACAAAAATAAAATATTAAATTTGAAAATGTAACTGAAAATGTTATGAAAATGTGCTAAATAAAATTCATTCATTCATTTTCTCCCGCTTATCCGTAATTCGGGTCACGGGGGCAGCAGTCTGAGCAGGCACACCCCGCCTTCGACTGCTGCCCAATCCTACAGCACCGTCCCTTACGGTCCTTCCTGCAGGTGGTGAGCCCACGGGAAGGCGGCCCCACGTCACGGACCTTGATCTTTCCCTCGTAAGGGACGCTAAATAAAATAAATATATTAATTATATTAATAAATATACTTATATAAATAATACTTTTATAATGAATAAATATAATACAGCGCTCTTCGTGCAGCACGGAAACAAACGGCACGTGGCATCAGTGATTTCCCTCTAGAGGCTGCTCTCGTAATTACAGCGGACCTTCTTAATGTCGGACGCGTTCTGGAAAAACTATCTGTATGAATTTTACTGATAGTCGATAGTTTCAGTAATCAACTATTGGTGCAGAGTAATTGGCAAAAGCGATGAATCGGGTGATCTCTACTAGTAATGATATCAAATGACATCATTTGTTCGCCCAGACCTGGAATTCAGACGTAACTTATTCTGCAATCTGTCATGTTACTTAAATATAATTTCTGTGTTTTTTTGGGGGGTTTTTTGAAGGAAGGAAGGAAGTGGTCCATTATGTTGTCACACCAGCAAAGAATCTTCAAGTGATTTGCCCATTTTTTTTCCTCTCAATGACCAGCAGAGCAACTGCTCATACAGTTTTGCCTCAATGTGTTACTGGTGTTCGGCTTTAATCATATTCGGCAGGAGAAGCTTTCAGCAAAGTGATTTATGGCTTTGTTTATTTCCATCTATAAAAAAAAATAACATTTCCTGAAGCTTCCTGATCAGAGTTCTTAAGGTATTAAGAATACATTAGACGATTTTAATGCATCAAGTTTGGTTAGGTCATGGCTTCACCACGTCACTAAATCTGAGAAGCAGAGATTCTAAGAGCTTTTGTTAATGGGAAATGAATCATGATCATCCTTTTTTACCAAAAAGACCTCTAGTGCATAAAAAGATCATACAGTACAAATTAATGCAATGGTACACTTTTTGTCTGTGTCTTTCTCCAGATATCCATTAATGTATTTAATATAAAAAAAAATGAACCCCACCTCTGTATCTACTGAAACATTATAAAAAAATACCTTTTTTAAAACAAAACAAAAAAATGTGACCGTTCCTGAACCTCAGCTACATCACCAAAATACTTTCAGCAATCAGGCTCAACATGAATGGGACTGATAATTTGTTGTTGCTTGTTTGTTTCTATCTCGATGTGATTTTTGTTTTTTCTTGCTAGTTCTTCTTCTTTTTTTTTTTAGCAAACAGCTTCATCTAAACAGCCACAGCACCGACCAGACGATTGCTAATGGAGAAGGAACCTTGTCAGTGTATCACACTGATCTGATCACTCAAACCTCAATGTTCAGAGTTACATTTGATGTACAAGAATTTGCAATTAGTGATTGGTTCATATCTAGAAATATTTTTACTGCCTTCAACTAAATATCCGTCATGAATAGATGTGATTGGCCAAACAGAACAGAGGCTCTGCTACAGAAGCTACGATGACTCGTGTTGAAACTAACCTAATGTAGTAACTTATCCTAATGAAATAATCTAACCTAAGAAAATAATCTAATCTAACCTAATGTAGTAACTTAACATAACCTAATTAAGTAAATTAACCGAATAAAGTAACCTAATGTAATTGAATTAAGTAATCTAGCCCAAGATAAAGAAGTACTCATTCATTCATTCATTCATTCATTTTCTCCGCTTATCCGTAATTCGGGTCGCGGGGGCAGCAGTCTAAGCAGGCCCCCGCCTTTGACTGCTGCCCAATCCTCACAGCACCGTCCCTTACAGTCCCTCCTGCAGGTGGTGAGCCCACGGGAAGGCGGCCCTACGTCACTCTGACGTCACGGACCTTGATATTTCCCTCGTAAGGGACCCCCGGAGCATAGAGGGTTAAGGGCCTTGCTCAAGGGCCCAAGAGTGGCAGCTTGGCGATATCGGGGCTTGAACCCCAGACCTTCCGATCGGCAACCCAGCGCCTTAACCGCTGGAGCCACCACTCCCCCAAGAAGTACTCAAACCTAACCAAATGAAGTAATCTAACCTAATCTTATCTAACCTAACATAACCTAACCTAATGTTACCTAATGAAGTTATCTAACCAAGCCTAACCTAATGAGGTAAACTAATCTAACCAAACCTAATAAATTAACCGAACCTAATGAAGTAATCTAATCTAATCTAACCTAACCAAACCTAACAAACTAATCTAACCAAACCTAACAAACTAATCTAACCAAACCTAATAAACTAATCTAACCTAATTAACTAACCTAATCTAACCTAATTAACTAACCTAATCTAACCAAACCTAATAAACTAATCTAACCTAACATAATCAAGTAATCTAAAATAACCTAACGAAGTAATCTAACCCTAACCTAATGAAGTAACCCTAACCTATCCTAACCTATCGTAACCTAACCTACTGAAATAATCTAATCTAACCAAACCTAAACTAAGCTAACTGAATGAGTAACTCAATCTTCTGAAGTAACCTAACATTAATTGAATAAAGTAACTCAAGCCATGACATAACCAAACCTGAGCCCATGAAGTAACCTAAACTAACATAACAAAATAATCTAAATTACACTACAAATTACAACTTTCAATAAAAAGATTAAACATAAAGCATCTCCTTAACAGAGTATCCATCTAGCAGGCTTTAGCAATGACTGGTTAAGAGTTCTCAGCATTTTTACAGAAAAAAACCTTGAAATTTCTGCCAAGAGCATTTTCCATCAAAGAGTTCAGTGTGCTTAGTATTTACATTCGTCTTTGTTTGAAGTTTAAAGTGGTTGAAATTCAATTCATTTGAATTTGTAAAGCACCTTTAACAATGCACTCAGTCCCAAAGCAACTGCACAGAAGTACATAGATTACAAACGTACATTTTTTAAACCTATAATATTTTCTCTATAAATTCTTCACTGAGGAGGAGCCAATAGTTACAGTGGAAAGGAAAAACTCCATAAGATGGTATGAGGAAAAAACCGTGAGAGGAACCAGACGTGAAATGGAACCTCATTCTCATCTAGGAGACCCCAAATGTCTATTCATTATAATTCCTCATTGTTAAGTTTATCAGCTGATAGACTCAAAACTGTTCATGTCCACTGCAGCCCTGAGGCACTGTAGCATAGTGTTTGTATTACTTACAGTCCAATTCCTCTTCATGGTTCTTTAGGCTGTTCATATGAAGAACCTTCTCAGATTGTGGTTTCTAATTGAGCAGACCTCAAAATGTAAGGCGTCTTGAGGAAGTGAGAAGATCTCTGTCTAATTCCTAAAGTCTCTTTTCTTCTCACGTTCAGATTAATGTCCATCTTACGGCTCTTAATAAGATCCAGAGGGTACAAGCTGCTCTGTAGCTTTGATTGACAGGTGTGAGCGTACATTCGGATGAAAGTAGACAAGGTTCTGTCCCGAGGCAACTCCAAAAGTATTGGGACACTACCTTTCCACCCATTTCTTCTTCTTGGAGTGGAAGATCTCCTCCTATGGAGCTCTTACCTCAACCCAGAACTCACTTAAGAAAACCTTCTGACAATTCTAAAGCTTTAAGAGTGGAGACTCCTTCCATGAATCCTAAATAAACATCTCGTAAACCACATCGATGTTTGAATCAGTTGTTAAACAACACGGTTGTGAATCAGTGCGATTTAGCAGTTACTATAGTAACAATTACTATGGAAAATGATACATTGCTATAGATATATTCAACAGTGCAATAATGATATTCCGCATCCATTCTTCTCCTGAAAGACGTTCAGTAGTGTTCCCCTGAATCTAAAGCAGATGTGAGGACTCTTTAAATATACAGACAATGTACACTACAGATTCAAGGCGTATACTGCTCAGTCCTGCTTCTGCATTATAGCATGCACTTAAGAGAACACACACACACACACACACACACACACACACACAAAAAATCATCGCTTGCATGCTTTATGAGTCATTGGAGAAATTATTCGCTGCACAAATATAGTTTACATCTTCCCTTGTATCTCATTAGTCCCCACCAGAAGAACAGAAACACACTGAATAATTTTGATTTCTAGATGTTCCAGCTAATTATGTTGTTTGGAGGCAGCCTGCTAGCAGCAGGACATTATTTTAATTTGTATCGTTCTAAAAACTCCATTAAAATAAAACCAGCCCAAAAAAAAAAAAAAGAAAAAAAAAGTTATTTTCACAGCAGCTTCATTTTTATTTTCTTCTCCAAAGCCGAAAAGCTGGAAGAAGTGGCGTATGGTAATTGAATGTAAAATAGGTCAAATTCGTATTATTAAATTATGAGTAATTTTTTTTACGAATTCAAAGGCGAGATGCAAATATAGAGTCTCTTGAGAAATGCATCATTGATTTTTTTTCTCTCTTTCTTTTTTTGTAAACATAAATATGAGATTCCTCAAAAGTGCTTATTTCGGGTTTGATTGTGTTTGCATGAAGGTTAGTGTGAGGTGATGCTGCACATATTATAATGAATAGCAGAGTTTATTGAGGAAACAATGTTTGGGACGTAGTTAGATTTTTTTTTGTTTTTAGCTTTTAATTGGAACGACTCGATTGGAGAATTGTAAAAACAAACAAACAAACAAATAAATAAAGTTTGTTTATAGTCATGCTACTCTCTGGATTGAAAACTGAATAACCTGGTTTTCCCCCACCATTGGAAACCTCTAGCAAATTTTGACCTTGTGCTTAAACCTCGGCCATTTAAAGCTGTTTGTCCCATAACGCCCCAAAAATCAGACCAATGAACCTCTGCCTATATACAGTATATGTCAGATTGGGCTGTCAAAATGAAGCGTTAACGCAAATTCATTTTAACGGCACAAATTTTATTAACGTGCGACTAGTGCACCATTTTTAATATAAATATAAATAAATGAGTATAAAAGAGGCGGCGACATACATTTATTCACGAAGTCCTTTCTTTAGTCGGATATATATATATAAAAATTTAAAACTACACCGAAAAATAATTTTGAATCACTAAACATTTGTTTTAACGATCGCGCACCAAAATCCACCACGACTCACACATCCGGCAATTAAAACCGTCCGTGTGGAAACATAGCAAAAATTCTGTTTGGTGTCAAAATTCAAATAAAAATGTTATTCATCACATACACACAGAGTACGACATGCAGTGAAATGCTTTAAACAACTGCTCAGCATTTAAGTACAAAGGGAATAAAATGTAAGGATATAAAAAATTATAAAAAAAAATAAATAAATAAATAAAACATTAAAATAAAGTAGATCCTGATTATTTACGTCATTTCGACCGCCATAATTACTTGAAAACATTTACAAGAATATATTTGTCTTAATGCTCTATGTTAAGTTCATTTCAGTAATAATAAAAATACATTTGCGATAAAAAAAAGGCTTATTTTTCCATGTTGATTCGAGTATAAAAAACTTGTAAAGTTTTAATTTAAGAAACATTTCGAACAGATAAAAATCGACGTGTTATATAAAAATATGACATTTTTGCAAACATTGGTCAGAATCCAATAGAATTATAACATATACATATCACATATTCAATGTAATCAAACATGAAATGAGCCAACGAGAAATGCACAATATGGCCAACAGTACTGGGGCACACAACTTTTAATTTTTTTACCCATATCTACTTTTTCCCAAAACTGTTAGCACAAAGTCGGAGGCACACAATTGAATAGTATGCTTTCCGATGATGTAACATGACTAGGAGACTCAAACCTGTTCCAGCACAAAGCCAGCTCCATGACGATATGCTTGACAGGGATTAGAGATCTACTGCTATAGTGCTCTGAACTCCATCCAAGAGCTCCATAACCTCATTTATCCTACACCAGTAACTGCCTTTACTAACCCACTAGATGAGTGGAGCTTATTATAAGAGCAAATGGGGATTTAGTGTGGAAAGTGATGTCCAAGAAAATGTTATGGTGGTGTGTCCACAAATCTCTGGTTCATACAGTGTACTTTTGTTGCATCTCACATTCACTTTGAACTTTTCTGTTTTCTTTTTGAAGATTCCTATTTGGGAGAGAGAGAGAGAGAGAGAGAGAGAGAGAGAGAGAGAGAGAGAGAGAGAGAGAGAGAGAGAGAGAGGAATAACATTGCGTCAGCACATTCGAAAGGTGCACATTTCCCCACACATACACATATTTATATTCATATTCATGTTCATCTGTGCTACTGGTGCATGTTTTTCCAGAGAGTCTGGTGTATGAACAAAAACAGGCTCTCGGACTGAGTGAGGAGAAACCAGTCCGTCTCTCTCTCTCTCTCTCTCTCTCTCTCTCTCTCTCTCTCTCTCTCTCTCTCTCTCTCTCTCTCTCTCTCTCTCTCTCTCCCTGTCTCTGTCTCTCGCTCTCTGTCTCACACACACACACACACACACACACACACACACACACACACATATACACACACACACACACACACACACACCCCAACTGCTCACTGCTGTAATCCACAAACACAACATAAAGACAACATCTGAGTGCTGGATGGGATGAGGCCTACACACACACACACACACACACACACACACACACACACACACACACACACACACACACACACACACACACACACACATATACACACACACACACACACACACAAATCCCAACTGCTCACTGCTGTAATCCACAAACACAACATAAAGACAACATCTGAGTGCTGGATGGGATGAGGCCTACACACACACACACACACACACACACACACACACACACACACACACATATACACACACACACACACATATACACACACACACACACACACACACACACACACACAAATCCCAACTGCTCACTGCTGTAATCCACAAACACAACATAAAGACAACATCTGAGTGCTGGATGGGATGAGGCCTACACACACACACACACACACACACACACACACACACACACACACACACACACACACACAGTTACCGCTTTCCTTCCGAGCTGCACATATTCGGAGGTACGTGCCTGTCTCGAAGCTAGCCTGTTTTAATAACTGATTTCCCATCTGAACATGGTTTGAAATGTGGACAGACGGTTCTCACTGCTTTCCCAGTTATGCAAAGGGACTACGATGGAGACGCCTTCCGAGATTTTTGTGTAGATTTCTTGGTCTGAAAAAAAAAGAGAGGGAGAGAGAAAAACTTTTTTTTCCTGAGTTTATCCACAAAAACAGAATTAACGCCGTTCTGTGATGTTATATCACCACCTATATATTAGAAGCAGTGGCGTCGTGGCTGTGCGTTTCCTTTTTTTTTCTTTCAGCAAGCTAAAGCTTGTGCTGAACATCGGATTCTTCACTCTTCTGGGAAGATGTTTCGATACATTTTGTGGAGATTTGTGCTCATTTAGCCACAATGATGTTAGTAAAGTCAGGTGATGTGGGTGAGGGGAGGAAAACAGGGGAACATCTTCCCAGAGGAGTGGAGGTTTGTCTAATGGTTTGTTAGGGGTTCACATATAGTGTAAAGATCAGATTCCGCTCACTGAAGGTTTCGAGCATCACCGGTGCTATAAATCATTATTTTATCGTCATAATCGGCGCCAAACAAAAGCAATCAGTGAGGATGAAACCTAAGGAAAAATTTCTTGTTTAATCGTCGTTTTTTATTCAGCCTGCACACAGAGCCTCAGGAGTCGGAGATGATGTGCTGCAGGTGCTGCATGGAGCGACGGAGAAAATGACACCGTGTCCTCCTGAGTATTTAAGCAATTAAAGCCGAATACAAAACAGCAGTTGATATATTAAATATCTTAGTGTTTTTTTCTGTGTGTTAAATGTGATAACGATGACGATAAGAACGTACACCGAGTTCCTGCAGAAGTTTAGCTTGTTAACATTCTCTGTTCCAGTGGAAGTGTGTCGAATCTGAATCCGTTCCAATGCACAAAAGGGGAAAAGAAGTGTTCTAACTAATGACTCCATGATGACTCCATGATTGAGATGATTATTTTGCCTACAACTATTTTTTTTATTATTTTAAACACATTAAAATTTTTTTTTTACAAGCAACAACACAACCTTTATTCTATTCCTGTTACATTTAATGTCCACCCAATAACATTAGGTTCTCGCCTGTATCAGTCAGAAACACGTTTCCTCAGCAGCCGCTCTGCTTCTCTTTTTTTTCTCCTCCTCTCTTGAAGTAAATCCGGCATGTCATGTTAATGAGAAGTAGGAAAGATGCAGTCAAACATGCATTTTTCATTCAACACCAAATGTGAAACATCTGCCAAGATGAAGGAAGGAAAGTGAGTTTTGCTTAGAAATGAAGGGTGTATTTTTGGCCTGGGAATGTGTGTAGTCGAGTGTGTATTTATCTTTTGATCAAACAAATATATAAAATGTACAAATGTTCCACTTTATCGTCATTGAAAAATTACTTAGCGTGAAGAACAGTTTTACACACTCTTGAAACGGTTCATTTTTCCAAACATTAGCTGAAATATTTTGCAGTTCTTCTTGTAAAACATGTTCTTGATGGTTCCTTTACGATCCAGTTCATCCCAGAGCAGTTCAGTAGGACTGAAGTAGGTCCAGACGACTGTTTGCTCTCTAAATCGTCTTGCTGTACGGTGAAGTCGGTTCCAATGACCCAGAGTCCAGACGGAACTGCATGGTGCTGAAGTATGGAATGGGGGACATGTTGTATCAGGATTCCTTCCACTTTCCAGAATCTTCTCTGCTCCAAAACAACCCCGAACCATTAAACTTCTACCTCCATGTGTGAGTGTGGGTGTGAAGGAGTCTGATCACATCTTCTCTCCTGTTCTCCGTTTTACACAAGTTCTTCTGTTTGGCGTCCAAATGAGACATTTTTGTCTCTCAGAACTTTTATCCACTCAGTCACTGTCCACTTCTTTTGTTTTTGGGTTTTGCTGCATAGAAACTGAAGGAACATGCACGTGTCGGAAAAACCATAAAACACGCCACACTTTTGACAGCCGCTCCACGTATATACATTAAAACGTGTCGATGTCATGCGGATTGTAACGCGTGTTTTAGTTAGCAAGCTCACATTTAGAACCCGTATACGGTCCTTCCGGATGACACGTTTTTCAAAGTTAGCACTCGTTTAGCAGACAGCTGCGGACGCGAGCTCATTTGCAGCCTGTCCGTGTTGTAACATCCGCCGCGTTAGTTTTCTCATATTTTCCGTTTTCATTTGTTTGCGATTCACTTTTTCATCCGTCAGGTTTTTTTTTTTTAAAACCCTCCCTGGCATATAATTTGCGTTTTCACGAACAGCCTCTCTTCTCTTCCATTTTTATTTATTTATACATTTTTATTATTTTTTTTATTGTATGTCACGACAACACCATTAATTTCTGCCGAAAAGGAGTCGTTTCTGAGCAGCTGAACATTTCCATTAGCATGCTCGCTCGTCGCACGGGAACTCGCTGTTTTCCATCTGCATAAATAAGTGCCGCAATATGCGGCAGGTTTCGTACCAGGAAATGCGGTTACCGAGCTAATAACAAGGCCGAGCGACATTCCTTTAGGGAACGGCTTACATTAGTCACCCATCATTCCCTTTTAGTCAGCATCTAGCTAGAACCGGAATGGAGAAGTTATCTCACGTCGCTGTGAAGGGTAAAGCCAGCGAAGAGGTAAAATTCCACTTGGAAGAAAGTGTGAAAAATCAGATGCGATTCAGTTCTACGATTTACAATCCCGAGTTTTTGCTTGACGGAGAGGGTCGAGTAGAAGTGTGTGTACATTTTTTCTCACGTAGATTTGATGGATATACTTGCGTACATGTTAAAAAAAACAACAACAAATGAGTGAAACCCTCAAATTTATTGTATTGTACTACATACAATAAAGCAGCTCAGCCACTGCAGAGCATCACTAACCCGAAATGTTTTTTCTTATTGGTGCATATTTACGGATTTGTTTTGTTGCTTTAACACCAAATAGTCAAAGTATCGGGACGCCTGACTTTTCCAGCCATTTGTGCATCTACATTCAACTTTTAGCACAAAGTCAGAGGGACACAGTATAGGACGTCTTTGGATGCATGAAATTTACCCTTCACTTGAATACTAGGAGACCCAAACCTGTTCCAGCATGACACTGCCCCTTTTCCACAAAGCTAGCTCCATGAAGATAAGCTTTACAAGGGCTGGAGTGGAAGATCTCCTGCTATAGAACTCTCCATCCACTCTATATATACTCTAATTCTCTTGAACTTGATGAATGTGTGCGTTGACTGCACCCCAGTCCTCCTCACCTACATCAATACCTTACTTTACTAACACTCTGGTGGCTGAATGAAACTTAAACAGATCAACACAAAAACTTTTGAAACATCTTCCCAGAAGATAGGAACTAGGATTTCCAGAAAGTCTCCACAACATTTTTGTCCATATACTGAATAAATGAATGATTTAAAAGCCTGCATGGAACACGAACATTTAACTGTATACCATATCTTCTATGCAAATGATTTGAACGATTTACGAAAAAATGTATTTATGGTAAATGCCCCCCCGCAGTGTGCGTTCTGCCCTCGACCTAGTAAAAGCTTCATGCATGTTAGAGAAGAAGCTGAAGCGCCAGCCATATGGGCCAGAACCCTTTGGATTTACATTAAACGCATCATCTTGTCTGAAACGGAGCGATTCTCTGACTCCAACATGTGCTCTTGTGGCCTGTGTGAAAGTCGAAGGGCAAAAAAAAAAAAGTCTACCGGGGAACCAGAGAGCACTTTTCCTGGTTGGAAGTACATCAGAAAAAAACCCAAAGTAGTAAAGATGCTCTAAAATAACAGATGTCTCTCGGAGAGCATCGTCTCTGGTTTCGGCACAAAGCAGCCAGTCGTCCAGATTATTTACAATGCACAGCCCCCGCATCTGCAGCGATGCGAGCGCCAGAGTAAGACACGAACCGAATGCGTGTGCGTTCCCTTGCGATACGGAGTACAGAACATTGCAGACCTGAACCACGCCACAATCATGGCATTCAAATACAACTCGCCTTTACGTGCAAGTCCAAATAGGGGTATTTCCCTACGTCTAAAAAGGTAATCAAACCTGCCATGATGAGGTGTTTTTACCACCGAAGCCACATGAGCGTCATTACTCAGCGCTCCTGTGTGATGGAAATAACAAGCAGGTCAGTTTGCATTAATGTTGCATGAATGTGCTCGAACGCTGGCCAGCAGATGCAGCCATTAACCCATTTAACTGGAAAATAAATGCCAGGAACCCTCTCCTAACCGAATCCAACCATAATCCATCTGCTTAATCGGGGCAGCGCTCTACAACATGACCTACTGACCGGAAGGTCATGAGTTCAAATCCCAGCACTGCCAAGCGGCCACTGCTGTGCACTTCAGCAAAAAGAAATGCATGTGAACAAATGTGGTTAAAATAAGAGACGGGATACAAGTGTCTGCCAAATGTCATTAATGTAACCCAAAAAAATCAATTATATCTGCCATATATTTACACACATACACACACTATATTGCCAAAAGTATTGGGTCACCTGGTCATCAGTACGATATGTGATTTTTAAACATTCCACATTTAGTCCAAATTTGCTCTTCTAATTCCCTCCACTCTTCTGAGAAGATGTTCCACTAGATTTTGTTGTGTGCTTATGGATATTTGTGTTCATCAGCCACAAGAGTGTTACTAAAGGCAGGTACTGATGTAGGTGAGGAGACGTGGGGTGCAGTCAGCGTTCACATTCATCCCAAAGGTGTTCAGTAGGGATGAGATCAGAGCTCTATAGCAGGAGATCTTCCTCTCCAAAGCATGTAAAGCAGATCTTCAAGGTGCTCACTTTGTGCACAGGGGCATCGCCATGATGGAACAGGTTTTGGGTTTCCAAGTTCAAGTGAATGCAAAATTCACACCTCCCCCCCCCAACACATACACACAATTTTTAAAAGACACATGCATGTTCCTTTTGTTCCTATGCAACAAACTCATTTTGTATTTCATACCCGAGGCGATACCAGTAGGTTTTGGATGAAGTCCATGTAGCTCAGTCACATTCCACTTCGCAGGTTTCTGGAAAACGTTTTTTTACATGAAAATAATCCTGAACCAACATGGCTACCTTTCCATACTTTCCCACCACGTAATCCCGTCTGGACTGCGTCTCAAGCGTACGTCAGAGCTCTGCAAGTACTATATTTAGAGAACAGACAATCGTCTGAAGTGTTCTCCATGATGAAATGTCCTGCCCAGTCACTGCACTTAAATCATATTGAACTGCTCTGGAATGAACTGGAACACAAGGTCGGAAAAAAATCTCCATCTCCTGAAGGACATCTTTGGCAGATTTTACAAGAGGCACAGTAAAGTATTTCATCTGAATGCTGGCAGGATGCTGAGTGTGTGTAAAGCTGTTATTCATGATAAAGGAGAATTTTTCAATGAGAATTCTGACTTTTATATATTTGTTTGGTCAAACGGAAATCTTCAGACCATCACGTTACGGAGTTTGTTGCATAGAAACAAAATGAGCATATGCATATGTTCCTTAGAAATGAAGACAGAACAGTATTCGGTGAATTGTGGGTTTATTATATACACAAGATTCTACTGCGGTACAGTCCTGAAATCGGCAGAGCTTTCCATGAAAATGTATATTATGCAAATGTGCAGGTGGGCAGAACAATGAGAATTGCTCAGGAGAAGCGATCTGGCCTGGTGATAATCAGCATCCTGGCATTTCAAATTTTTCTATTTAATTGAAGTTTATTTCCAAAGCGCTTTTCACAATGGACATTGTTTTAAAGCAACTTTACCGAATGTAAAAATGATAGAACACATTTTAATACAAGTGAATTATGTGGGTTTATCCATGATGAGCAAACCTGGTAGAACTATGGCAAGAAAAAACTGCATTAGATATTATGAGAAACATTTAGAAATATTATAATGAGCACATTAATATAAAGCAATATAAATATATATAATATTAATACACAATAAGTTATTATATAAAACTAATTAAACTTTCTGACTAATTTGTATTTAAGAATTCAGTAGAACAGTAAGATCATAGACAAAAGGTGATTGGAAGTTTTAGTCTTTACTTACATTGATGAATTGAGATTGGACAGTGAGATTGGACAGTGAGACTAGATCCAAATGAAGCTTCATGTACATCATCTGCACCAGGAAGTCAAAGAGTAATATCAAGTTACACGGCCCAAACAAAGAAAAAGCCAAAAGAAACCAGGCATATAATAAAACAAACACACACACACACACACACACACACACACACACACACAGAGGCAGTCTGATTAGATTAAGTAATCAGACTCCAATTGTACACAGGTGCACTCATTTGCCACTCGAGCGAATGTGTTGGCGAGAAAGCGGAGAGATCCTCAGGGTGCGAGTGTGATACCTGTCTAATCTAGCGTGAAGTTTGAGGAGTAGGTTTGTAAAAATCAGTTTGAGTTAGCGTGTAGAGTTCTGCGGTATTTCAGGCCGTAATCCGGCGCTAAGGATTTTTTCTTTTTTTACGTTCTGTCGCTTCACTCTCAGCGTGAGTCTTGGCAGTACGAGAATCCTCAATAAGCCCCACTGCCCAACTGTGAAGCGCTCAAGAGGAGGCTCAGATGCTCCACCAGCTCCTGTGGAAAAGGGTTCTGCTGGGGTTAAAGCAGGATGGACCATAAACATGATGAACAGATCAACTCAGGGAGCTTTTGGAGGTGCTACAGGAAAGTGGTGTACGTTTTTTTCTCAGAAATTTGGCTAGTCTCAGGTGTCACCTTGTGTTCTGGACAAAAGTACGGGACTTTTCCAGATATATATGATTCTTCCCCATCCGGTCAACTACGAGACCTAAACCTGTTCCAGCATGACAATGTCCCAAGTCAGTTTTATGAAGAAATGGTGTACATGGGTTGGAGTGGAAGCTCTCCTGCTATAGAGCTTTGATTTCAACCCTATCGGTAGGTGGTAACTTAGTGATTAATGCATTGGATCAGACGGACATGAGTTCATATCCCAACCACACTTAGATGCCACTCCTGGGCCCCTGAGCAAGGCCCTTTACCCAAGAGCTGCCCAGTTGTATGATTGTGATAAATGTATTGACGAATAAAGATTTTTTTTATTTTTGTTTTAAATATTAATAAAAAAAATGACTGAATTCATCACATATCAAATATAAAAAGATATGTAGACTTAGAAGAGTTAGAACTGAGCGTACAACATGAGACCAAACATCTGCGCTGATTTTTTTTCTGACCGTGAACAGAAAAAGAAGAAAAGCGTAATCCCAGCTCAGTTCGAGGCATAGGGCAATTTTGGATAAAGCACATTTTGGAAATCTCGCGAACGAAAGCAGAACGAGTCGGCCCGTAGAGAACTGATATAAAAAAAACTCGTTTTTTACTTCTTCCTCCGAATCGCAGATGAATAAAAGAAGCTCTGCGTTCCAGTAAATCAGGAAAGGAAGTGGAGAGTGGGGTAAGAAAAAAAAAAACTCAGCAGGGACCTCCCACCCCAAGGCTCTGTTCTGACACTCTTCTGATGACAGAATTGGGAGATTTCGTCTTTTTTGGCATCGCACGAGAGCCG
This sequence comes from Silurus aristotelis, assembly GCF_946808225.1. Classification (NCBI taxonomy): domain Eukaryota; kingdom Metazoa; phylum Chordata; class Actinopteri; order Siluriformes; family Siluridae; genus Silurus; species Silurus aristotelis. The sequence goes on along the minus strand of NC_139597.1, from coordinate 2,412,323 downwards.
TCGGGCGAACAAAGAGCGGGGGCTGCTTTAGCATGACTCCCCACGGAGCAACTTCATAGTGCCCTGAGCCATGTTAAAAGTGGGTGGGTGAAGCAAAACCTGGCAACCCGCACGAAATCTGCCACCTACCATCAAATCTCTCCAAGACACAATCTGTACTAAGCGGCAATGTCCAAAATCCCAGACAAAGCCTGCAAAAGACAAACAAAAGACGCCACCGCAATCGCTACATCCTGAACCGACAACATGTCGTCTCCAAACCGTGAAAAAAATCTCTTTGTCTTTTGTTTCAGGATATATAAATGGTATGAACTTTTTTTTTTTTCCCCTTGTCATCTTTCCCTGTGCCCTGAGGCGTCGTCATGGTGATAATATCTTACATGATAATGGGAAAGCTATATGGATGTGATTGTGCCGTGCTGAACAATTCTTTCTTTAAAAAAAAAAAAAAAGACACAATGCTTGCCAGAGGTTTTTATAATAAAAAAAATACTTCACATCTGCAGATTGAAAAGGACACAGAAAGCCAAGACCTGTGAGATCAGTTTATTACGGTGTTTAATGTGGCTATAATAAGACAGTCCGGGCGTCTAATAAACATCTAATAAACATCTCATTTACATCTAATAAACATTTTCACAGGATGAAATATGTCCAGTGAGGAAAAGGATTGTGGTCAGAACAGATGAGTTATGATGAGAAACATGTGAGACATGATGTACGTTTGTAGCTCAGTGAGGCAAAACAACACGTCTCTGTAAAGATATAAAAGAAAGACAAGCACAAATAATTGACACACGCGAACAAACGTGCGAAAGTGCATTTCTGCCTTCCATTTTGAAAAGTGAACTCACGTGATGTGGAGATCATCATTTAATGATTCTATAGAAACAGAAAGAGAGAGAGAGAGAGAGAGAGAGAGAGAGAGAGAGAGAGAGAGAGAGAGAGAGAGAGAGAGAGAGAGAAGCTAAAATTGATTGAGATTTAGTGATATAAAGAAAAAGTCGGACTCAGTCATCATGTACAAATAAAATCACACTGAAGAATAAATAAGAAACTGCATGAATTGTGTAAAATTGCAGGGAATCAAACTGTTCTTAAAAACATTACATAATGATTCTTCCCTTTTTTCTCCTTCTCTCATCTCTCCTTTTCTAATCTCTCCTCTCTTCTCCTCATCTTATCTCTCCTTCTCTCTCCTCTCATCTCTCCTAATCTCTCCTTTTTTTTTCTAATCTCTCCTCTCTTCTTCTTATCCCCCCTTTCTTCTTATATCTACTGTATTCTACTTATCTCTCCTCATCTCTCCTTTCTTCTCCTCATCTCTCCTCTCCTCCTCATCTATCCTCTCTTCACCTTGTCTCCCTCTCTCTTCTTCTTATCTTTAATCTATTCTGCTTTTTTCCTCACTTCTCATCATTTCCCATCTCTTCTTCTCTCCTTATCTCTTCTCTCATCCCCTTATATCCTCTCTCTTCTCCTCATCTCTCCTTCTCTCTTCTCTCTTCTCCTTCTCTCATCTCTCCTTTCTTTTTCTTATCTCTCCTATCTACTTATCTCTCCTCTCTTCTCCTTATCCCCCCTTTCTTCTTATCTCTCCTTTCTTCTACTTATCTCTCCTCATCTCTCCTTTCTTCTCCTCATCTCTCCTTTTTCTTCTAATCTCTCCTCTCCTCCTCATCTATCCTCTCTTTACCTTATCGCTAATCTATTCTCCTTTTTTCCTCACTTCTCATCATCTCCCCTCACTTCTTCTCTCTTATCTCTTCTCTCATCCCCTTATATCCCCTCTCTTCTCTATCTTTTCTCTCTGCTTCTTATCTCTCCTCTCTTCTTCTCATCTCTCCTCGTCTGCTTATCTCTCCTCATCTCTCCTTTCTTTTAAGAAAAGACAATGTGTGTAAAAATTGTGCGTAAAAAATCAACTGTGAAAAAAATGAATAAAAGCTAAAAAAAAAAAATCACATCACATGAAAATAATGGAATGAGAATGAAAATCTGTGGTGTGTTTTATATGGACATGAAAATACATTAATTACAAGTGAATAAATCCCATGTGGGAAGAAAATCAATTCGTAATCAAATAAATCACATTATTAATATATATAACAAAAATAAACAAATAAACGCTGTTTGCACGTGTCATACGCACGAGGCAAAAACACGTGTCTAAAACAAATACCAACAATTCAACAGACAACATGCGTGAAATCGCCAAAAGTATTGGGACACTCGACTTTTCCACCCATATGTGCTTCCTCAAACTGTTACCACAATACACAACTGTATTAAACAGATTTAGATGCGATGGCAGGAAATTTCCTCTTCACTTGAAGACCAAAACATGTTCCAGCTTGATAATGGCCGTGTTCACAAATCCAGCTCCATGAAGATCCCTTGCTATAGAGCGCCAATCCGATTGAAAAATTAAGGATGTGAACGCTGATTGCATCCCAGTTCTCCTCACCTCACCTACATCAGAACCTGATTACCTTTACTAATAACCTCGTATCTGAATAAACACAAACCTTCCCAGAAGAGTGGAGGTTATTAGGACAGGAAATGGGGTTATAAATGTGGACATAGAAAAAAAAATAAATTGTAGTTTTTTCTATGAGTGCCAGGTGTCTACTCGTTTGCTCTGCCGTGTTCCTCGAGGATCCTGGCCTCCTGCAGCATTGAGGGAAGTCTGGCAGTGTATTCTGGGACATTTAACACCACTCACACACAGTATAAAACGGTCCTTTGTTCCCATCCAAAGCTATAAAACGCTTGACTCGTTGATGCATGATGTTTATTTGTGCGTGCCTGTGTGTTTGTGTGTTTGTGTGTTTGTGCGTGTGTATGTGTGTGCGTGTGTATGGTGTGTCTGTGCATATGTGTGTGTGTATGGTGTTTGTGTGCATGTATGTGTGTGAGTATGTGTGCATGTGTGTGTGGGTGTGTATGAGGTGGAGTCTGACAGCACACGGCTTCTCAGCAGAAAAAAAAAAAATATATATATATATATATATATATATATATATAAAAGAAACAGGTGCCTTTAACAGGGACACGGTGTAAAAAATGGAGTGCAATAAATGTTAAACGAGAAAAGAAAAAAGGAAAACAATTAGCGAGAGATAGAAGGAAAAGAGTCTAGATCAGAAAGCACATGAGAAAAGATGAGGAGAAAAGAGAAGAGTTGAGGAGAAGACAAAAGAGATGAGAAGAAGGAAGGACAGATGAGGTGAGAGGAGCAGAGGAGAAAAGATTTAAAGACATGTAGAGAGGAGAGAAAGAAGAGATGAGAAGCGAGGAGAAATGAAAAGAGAAGAGGGAAAAGATGAGTAGAGGAGGAGCAAATAAGAGAGAAAGGTAGAAATGGGAAGACAAGAGGAGAAAAGAGGGGAGATGAAAAGAGATTAGGAGAATAGAGATGAGGAGAGGCAATGAGGAAAGGGGAGATGTAGAGAAGTAAGGACAGATAAGAGAAGAAAAGAGGAGACGAGATGAGAAGAAAGGAGAGATAAGGTGAAAGTGTGGAGAGATGAGTAGAAAGGAAAGATGAGAAGAGAAAAATGAGAAGGGAAGAGATATGAGGAGACGAGATGAGAGATGAGTGGAAAGGAGAGATAAATAGAGAAGAGAAATATAAAGAAGGACAAATGAGAGAAGAGATGAGGAGATGAGGCGCTATGAATAGAGAGAAGAGATATAAATAAAGACAGATGAGAGGAGAGATGGATAGAGAGAAGAGATATAAAGAAGGACAGATGAGAGGAGAGATTAGGAGACGAGAGGAGAGATGCGGAGAGAGATGAATAGAAAGGAGAGATATAGAGAAGGACAGATGAGAGGAGATAAGGAGACGAGAGATGAGGGGAGAGATGAAAAGAAAGGAGAGATATAAAGATGGACAGATAAGAAGAAAGATGAGAAGAGAGGAGAGATGAGATGCGAGAAGAGATGGATAGAAAGAAGAGATATAAAGAAGGACAGATGAGAGGAGAAATGAGAAGTGAGGAGAAATGAGAAGAGAGGAGAAATAAGAAGTCTCTCTCAGTATAGTAAGACAGTTAGGAATAAATGACTCTCCGCCCTGCAGGATTACTGATGGAATTATTTGAAGGAAGGCTCTCATTAGGACGTGCAGAAGTGTGGAAGAACGAGGTGACCGGACGGAGGAGAGGAACACGCTTTGTGCCTTTGCTTTGTGAAACGAGGTTTTTCTCAAATAATTGATATGAAGTTCAGATGCTGTGAATTGCAACACGAGAAAACCGAGAAACATTTTCATCTCACACCTTTAAAAAGACAGACGAGACACAGGCACAGAGAAGATTTTACTTTCCAGACCAAAAAAATTCTTTTTACAACGTCTTCTTGATATCAAGACTTTGGCACGTTCCAAAGGAAAAAAAGACACGATTCACGCACACCACAACAGAACGTCTGAGAAACACAAGCGCAGTAGAAATATGCAGAACGAATTAGAAAAAAGATGGAAAGAAAAATATAAATGAAAAAAAAATAAAATAAAAAAAAAAAAATTTTACAGCCAAAAGTATTGGGACACTCACCGTTTCCATCTGCATGTGGTTCTTCCTCAAACCGTTAGCACAAACTTGGAGGCACACAGTACGTAGGACGTCTTTGGACCTAAAAAATAGGAGATCTGAACCTGTTCCAGCATGACAATGCTCCTAAAGCCAGCTCCATGAAGATCTGCTTTACCTGGGTTTTAAGAGGAAGATCTCCTGCTCCATTACGAATATCAACTGCACCCCAGTCCTCATCACCTCACCTACATCAGTACCTTCATTTGTGACTGAACAGCACAAATCTCCACCAAATCTTGTGGAACATCATCTCAGGAGAGTGGAGCTTATTTATGTGAAATGGGATCTTCAAAAAGGGATGCACACACACCAATCCTATTCTCAGGTGTCCACAAACTTTCAGCCATATAACCTCCGTCTGCATTAAATCCGTCTTAGAGCTTTTTATTAAAAAAATGATCAAATTCAGAAACGAGTCGTGTGATGTGAAGTCCTGAAGTCAGCGATCTCACGTCTCAATCTCATTATTTTATTATATTTTACGTTGCAAAAAAAACCAAACAAGTTACTCGGTGCACTCGTGTCATAGCAGCTAGAAATACTTGTTCCCGTTACCAGCCTTTTTTTCCCCCTCTTTTAACAAACAACAAAAAAAAACAACGTAGATTGCGAATGAAGACCCAAAAAAACGCAAAATAAATAATTATAAATAAAAAAACAATACATCAAGTTTTATATACATCAAATTACATCGAGTCCGTCATCCAAGTCCCAGTGTAGGTCGTTACTACTGGAACGACCAATCAGATTCAAGAATTTGAGAACATCTAGTGTTATATTAAAATAAAATAAAAATAAAAGAAAGACACCAATTCTAAGCTTTTACATAATCATCCAAATGCTGTTGTTCATTCTCTTTCTTCAATCCTGAATTTTGCGTTCGGGCTCCTGGAAGAGCTTTGAAGCTGTTTCACACACATCTGATTCATACACTTATTCATCCACATGAAAAAAAAAAAGAACAAACTGAAGACCACTTTATTTCATTGTAAATATAATAATAATCAGGATCAAACCTGTGAAGAGAGACAAAAAAAACCACACAAAACACAAAAATTGCATTTTCAAATCTCTATATAGACAAAAGTTTGTGGACACCTGAGCATAAGATTGAGATCTTCTTGAACATCTCATTCAACATTGAGTCTCTGTTTGCTCTTATAATGACCTCCACTCTTCTGGGGAGATGTTCCACTAGATTTTGTAGAGATTTGTGTTCGTCCAGATACAAGAATGTGTTAGTAAAGTCAGGAAATGCTGTGGGTGAGGAGGTGAGGAGGCCTGGGATGCAGTCAGTGTTCACATTCATCTCAATAGGGATGAGATCAGAGCTCTAGAGCAGGAGATCCTTCACTTCAACCCACCCTGTTATTTTGTACAACTGAGCAGTTGAGGGTCAATGGCCTTGCTCAAGGGCCCAGAAGACTCCTTCCTCATATCTTCATGCGGTAGACTTTGTGCACAGGAGCATTGTGATGCTGGAACAGGTTCGGATCTCGAAATACTCAAGAGAATGGAAAATCCTACACAGTCACGTCTCAAGACGTCCTGTACGATTGTGTGCCTCAAACTTGGTGGAAACAGTGTGGAGAAGAACCACATACGGCTGAAAAAAAGCTAGGTGTCTCTATACTTTTGTCCTTATAGTGTTCTACATAAAAAACAAAACAAAAAAAAAGCGAATATCTAATCCGTGAAGGTTAATGATGCTTTAAAACGTTCCATCAAGAACGCTGCGCTACAAAACTCGCTCACGTCACACAATAAAAACAAACAACGAAAGCATTAAGGTGAAGTTTCCGTGTTTTAAATACGACAGCAATTGTATATTACTTTTTTTATTGTCTGAATCCGAAACCCTGACGAGAAGTTCCCTCTGTCCGGCACCGAGGAACCGGAGCGGGAACAACGAGACCAGGACGTGGACACTGCACTCGCGTGCGTCCATCCGATCTGATCTGATCTGAAGGACATGATTAAGAGCTCAGACGTTCCAGAACTCGGTGTCTCTCGAGTCTGTATGACGATTGTCCCCGGTGAGTGTCCATCGTTAAGAGACATAAGAGATTGTCACAACGTTTCAAGTGCAATGAAAGCGTGAGAATCGCTTAGGGGAAAAAAACAAACAAACAAACAAACAAACAAACAAACAAACAAAAAGGGCGGAGTCAGGATTTGGAGAACGGGAAGAAATATGGCACGACAGATTCAAATCTTTCGAAGTCGAGTCACGTTCTCTCCATCTCTGGAATATGTACACGATACAGCACCCAAATACACGTAACAATGAACCCTGATTTTGGGAGGCGTGAAGCGAGGGGCGGGGCCGAGTTCCATCATGAGCTCCTGGGATTGGGCAGGTCGAAGACGATGGGCGGGTTCATGGGCTGGAAGTTGACCGTGCAGGCGGAGGCGTTAACGAACGTGGTGGTTCCGTCCGTCATCATC
>NC_139597.1:2362774-2400274 GCF_946808225.1 Silurus aristotelis | reverse complement strand
CCACTGAATGTCTATTAATCACAGTTCAAACATTGGTGAGGTTATTAACTGTTTACTGAAGGGGACTCGAGTGTAAAACTGTCTGTGGTGATTGCAGCCGTTAGACACTGTAGCAAACTGTTTATTAATTACACCTCAAATTCATCTCCATGATTCTCGAGAAACCCTACACAGTGGCCTCCTGGATCAGAATATACTATAAGAGTTAAATGTTATAATATGGAAACTGCTATTTATAAACAAATAATTATCACTAATTCGATATCGTAAAAAATGATTGAATATTTTATTTTATCCCCATTAATCAACATTCATCTTCTAGAGCCAATAGTTCAGAGATTTTTCCAAAGTTACTATGATCAACATCACAACCACCACAAACACCACTACAACCACCACCACCACCACCACCACAACAACAAACAACACAACCACCACCACAATCACACCACAACTACTAACAGCACAACCATTAACAGCACAACCACCACCACCACAACCACAATCACCTCAACCTCAACAACCACAATCACACCACAAACACCAACACAACCACGCCACAAACACCACAACTACTAACAGCACAACCACCACCACCACCACAATCACACCACAACCTCAACAACCACAATCACACCACAAACATCACCACCACAACAACAACCACCACAACTACTAACAGCACAGCCACCCCTACAACAAACAGCACAACCACAATCACACCACAACCACTCTTACAACAACAACCCCCACAACCACACTCACAACAACAACCACCACAGCCACCACCAAAACCCCAACAACAAACAGCACATCCACAATCACACCACAACAACAAACAGCACAACCACAATCACACCACAACAACAAACAGCACAACCACAATCATACCACCACCACTACAAAAAAGAGTAAAAAGAATCAGTTTTTTTCAGCAGAAGAGGAAATTTTCCCGTAAGGACCCTGCAGTGGCAGCATGGTGGTGCTGGTATTTGAACCCATGACCATCTGATCATAAGTCCAACATCTTACTCACTGAGCTTCTACATTCCAATCTTCCCAATTACTGGGCAACAGGCAAGATGCCTTCGTTCCTTTTCTGATTGAATATTGAAAGCAGAAAAAGAAGGAAATGGCGTTATATTAGTACGGACACATGAGACAAACTACCAAAGACATGACAGGGGTGTGAAACCTCAACACAAGACAGGTAGGGATGTAGGTGAGAAGGTGAGGAGGCCTGGGGGTGCAGTCAGCGTTCACATTCATCGTGTTCCATAGGGTTTGAGCTCTATAGCAGGAGATCTTCCACTCCAGCAGAAATTAAAGCAGATGTTAATGGAGCTAGCTTTGTGGAACAGGTTTGAAGGAAAATGTTCATGCTAACAAATATGCACCTCAGACTTTGTGGTAACAGTTCAAGGAAAAAGCTCATATGGCTGGAAAAGTCAGGTGTCCCAAAACTTTTGCGTGTATTGTGTATATCTTGGGTAATAATGAAACATGTCGACTTGAATCCTTACAGGACTCATATAACTTCCCTCAGCAGATGCATAGAGTAATAATAGTAAGCAAAGAGGAGGAGGGGGAAAAAACTTGATCAGAAAAAGCGAAGTCAGCAAAAACGGAGTGAATGATTGAGCGAGCGAGCGAGGGAAAGAGAAAGTCTTTCCGATATTTTGCGTACACGAATCACAGAGGAGACTTCACCAACTCATTTAGAAGCAGCAGACTGGGAGGGCTTGCTGAGTTAATGTGATTTCTACCAGGCCATAGGGTTATCCTAACACGTATAAATCACTTAAACAACACGCCGAGCTGTCAACAAGCACGCAGCTATAAAAAAAACAAAAAACTCATGTGTTTTTCATTTGTTTTTTTTTTGTTAAGGTGGAAAAAAAAAAAAAAAAAAAGCTTTCAACAGCTGCTCGCTTCTGCAGGCTGTCTCCTGTGGTAATACCGCAGGCTGTAAAGTGAGGCGGAAATAGTAAATAATAATAAAATAAAACCTACATTTTTGTTGACAAACTACACTAAACTACACAAAAAGTATAGAGACAACCAACTTCGCTAGCCACATGTGATTAGCACAAAGTTGGAGTCACACAATTGTACGGTATGTCTTTGGGCTGCAGTAGCATGAAATACCATAGAGCGGCTATGAAAAATGGCCCCTAAAGACAACTCCCAGTCCATAGAGTGGCTATAAATAATGGCCCCTAAAGACAACTCCCAGTCCATAGAGCAGCTATAAAAATGCCCCCTAAAGACAACTCCCAGTCCATAGAGCAGCTATGGAAAAAAAAAAAAGGCACCTGACAAGAACTCCCGGTGCATAGAGCTGCTATAAAAATGGCCCCTAAAGATGATGCCCAGTCTATAGAGCGGCTATGAAAATGACCCCTCAAAACAACGCCCAGTCCATAGAGCTGCAATAAAAAAATGGTCCGTGACAACTACCAGTCAATAGAGCTGCTATAAAAATGGCCCCTAAAGACAACTCCCAGTCCATAGAGCTGCTATAAAAATGGCCCCTAAAGACAACTCCCAGTCCATAGAGCGGCTACAAAAAAATGGCACCTTACAAGAACTCCTGGTGCATAGAGCTGCTATAAAAAATGGCCCCTAAAGACGACGCCCAGTCTATAGAGCGGCTATGAAAATGACCCCTCAAGACAACGCCCAGTCCATAGAGCTGCTATAAGAAATGGTCCGTGACAACTACCAGTCAATAGAGCTGCTATAAAAAATTGGCCCCTGACAATGCCCAGTCCATAGAGCTGCTATTAAATTGGCCCCTGACAACATCTCCCAGTCTATAGAGCTGCTATAAAAAATTGGCCCCTGACAACAACGCCCAGTCCATAGAGCTGCTATAAAAAATGGTCCCTGACAACTACCAGTCCATAGAGCTGCTATAAAAATGGCCCCTGACAACAATGCCCAGTCCATAGAGCTGCTATAATATTGGCCCCTGACAACATCTCCCAGTCCATAGAGCTGCTATAAAATTGGCCCCTGACAACATCTCCCAGTCCATAGAGCTGCTATAAAATTGGCCCCTGACAACATCTCCCAGTGCATAGAGCTGCTATTTAAAAAATGGTCCCTGACAACATCTCCCAGTGCATAGAGCTGCTATAAAATTGGCCCCTGATAACATCTCCCAGTCCATAGAGCTGCTATAAAATTGGCCCCTGACAACATCTCCCAGTCCATAGAGCTGCTATAAAAAAAATGGTCCCTGACAACAACTTCCAGTGCATAGAGCGGCTACAAAAATGACCCCTACAAATTTAATTTCACAAAAGGTCTACAAACAAAGATGGTACAAAGACTACTGGGTGGCTCCAGATTGGTGAAAGAACCAACCAAGACTAGAGAATTCAGGTGTCCTGAAACATTTGTCCATCTGGTGTACTCCTGTGGGACATTTATGACTATGTGGTGATGTATGTCATGTCCATCACAGTATTTAGCTTAAATCTTTAATGGTGTAGATGAAAAGACTGGAAGTGCTTCAACTTTACAGCAAGAGAGAGAAAAAAAAAAAAACTTACATTAAAAATCGGTAATGCTTCCTATGAAGTTTAAAAGGAAAATTTGGACCAAAAGTGAACATAAGAGAAGAGACCGAGCGAGATTAGATAAGGAGTGAGGAATGCAGATAAGAGGGAGTGTGAGGAGGAAAAAAAAAGACAAGTGTGCAGTACGTAAGTACAGGCTTCAAGGCTAAACACAAGATTCTATTTATCACCATCACCTCTTGGTGAATCAATTAAAGATGACGATGGTGCCGTGACCCTAATTACAGTGTGGAAGTCTGTGTGGGTGTGCATACATGCGGAGAAACCGGGAAAGGGTGGTGTGTGTGTGCGCACGTTGGGGGTTAAACACGTACGTGTGAGGGAGTTATTACGGAAATGTTTAGCCTCTGACACTGTGCCGTCGAAGCGAGACGGGAAAGGTTGTGCGAGTCGGCAACGCAAAGCTGTCATTTTTCACAGGAGTTTAAACAAGTACTTCAGTGAACACACACACACACACACACACACACACACACACACACACCTAGCAGATCATTAAGACTGTCTGTTTCAATTAATAGCTCACAGGGCACAGTCAGCTGGGGAATCACACAACCTCCACACACACACACACACACACACACACACACACACACACACACACACACACACACACGCACACACACAATTTCGTTGGTGTTTTTATATTAACTGAGGTTAAAATCATTCCTCGAATAATTCAAATACAAAAATGCATTGAGGCAAATTATTTAGTCCATTTAACTACACAAGGAGCACTGTGTTTCCCCACGGACCATTATTACGGACGCACAACCCGCTAAACTCTGAACCGCTCTGGACAGGTACACACTATGGAAACCCGTTTCAGCTCCTTTTTTATTTTATTTATTTTTTTAAGTTTACTTAATGCCAAGTTTTTTCCTCGCAATTCCGACTTTTTTCTCGCAATTCCGACTTTATTTCTTGCAGTTATTTAGCCAATTTTTGCAGCATTACCCCCATTGTAGTGCCAGAAATCTTTACACATTAAAAGTAATATAAGCTACAACCAATAGAATTGCATGGTATTAAACCGAGCCTCCGATTTCTGGAGAGCCCTGGAGGAGACGGAACAAGACAGATGAAGGAGAGGAGCCATGTTCATACACCAACAGCTTCAAACGTCAGGCAAACAACGTTTGACGGTGAAACACCAGAAATGTTGGATGCTAACGAGAAATAAAGTTGGAATTGCGAGAAAAAAGGTCGGAATTTGGCAAACTTTTTTTTTTTTTTACGTGGTGGAAAAGGGCTTCTATATATAACACAGGAGACGCTGCAGAATATCAGTGAAGGATGAGGAAGAAAAACGGCGAGAAGAAGATTCATGGCCAAAGAAAACGCCAGAAAGTTTCCAAAGTATGAGATCATTTTAAACTAAATCCAAAATGAAAAGTAATTTGAGGTTGATTTTCATTTTGTCGGAATTTTTATTTATATATTTGTATTTTGATATAATATGGGAATTAAATGCACTAAATGGGTTTACAGATTTCACAGATATTCTTGCATATATTTCAGCAAAAGAAATTCTAGCTCTGACTGAAATTGATTTTAAGACCTCCTTAAAAAGAAATGTGAGGAAAAATGCAGACTGAAGTAGCTAATCGTGCTATCATCAATCTGCTAAAGTGTTGAGACTCACTTGTGTTCGGCCATTTTAAATTCCACAATAATTCACAAGTCTGTTTAAGGACTTGAAAGGAATTTTATTCGACGCTTTATTTTCCTCATTGTAGCCTCAAGTTGACAAGAGAAAGTTACTTCTAATGCTAGTTCAACTAGTTTATGCTAGGGTTAGCATTACTTTTTGAATGTCTACTTTTGGTTTATCACCTGTGAAGACTGCATTTGATGTTGGTAAAAAAAGGATAAACCAATAGGAAGACCAGTGAGCTGTCTATAGGAGACAAAACCAAGTTATTTAGAAGCTGGAAAAAGAAAGGAACTTGATCAGAACCGTTTCACACAAACACACTCGACATAGCTAATACAACACAAGCATTGTGGAGAAAAAAAAAAACAAACACCAGCAACCTTCACAAATCAGGACTAAAATGTAGATCTTTCAAACAAGATTTGAAAGCAGAGATGAGTCTCATAAGTTCTTGAACCAAGATTAACCTCCACCAAAGTGTGGAGGAAGAAAGGATCTGCACATGATCCAAAGCATACAAGCTGATAGGTATAAGTATGGTGAGGGTACTGTCCTGGGCTTGCACAGCTGCTCACTCATTTTTATTAATAAAGACATGATGGTATCAACAGAATAAATTATGAAGTCTACATGAACATTTCGGTCCAAATATAAAAAATGGCTTCCATCCTTGTTATTCATCAGCTTTTAAAATAGCAGTTGATGTGTTTTATTATTTGCTGCATTATTGTTTTGTTATTTCCGTATTGTGTTATGTTAGTCGTTACTTTGCGTTTTGAAGAGTTGTGTTGTGTTATTTCATCGCTGAACTGTGTAAATTTTTCTGATGACGAATTGTGTTTTATTGCTGTATTGTGTTACAATGTTGTTGTTTTTTTGTGTTATTTCACTGCTGTATAGTGTTACAGTATTGTGTTGTGTGTGTTTGTGTTATAGTGGGTAATTGTTTCCCTGCAGTGAGTTGTGCTTTATGTTGTGTGTTACATTGAGTTGTGTTACGGCCCGTTGTTGAAGTGTAATGAGAGAGAAGGCAGTGGTCTGCTCACACACTGCTCTCAGTCTGATACCAGCACAGCAGGAGAGCCAGTTCATCTCTACTCCTCAGCCAAGCCGCACACACACACACACACACACACACACACACACGAAACCCACGCTGAGAGGCATACACACACAGACACACAACCTCTGGCAGGGCGACAGAACCCCTAGACTGAACAATTGTCTCACACACCAGGAGAATTATACCATGCTACAGCCAACAAGGATCTATGATTCTCTCTTTCTGTGTGTGTGTGTGTGTGTGTGTGTGTGTGTGTGTGTGTGTGTGTGAAGTTAGTGGAAGTGTGTATTTTTTTGCCCCCCTCATCTACGCTGCTCCTCTCTCTGGGTTAAAACGTGGCAGATTTGGGACATTTGGTCCACAGCGTGATTTACGCAACACTCAGCAGGTTCAAGACATACAGTGGACTACTGGCAATAGTGTACTGCACTGAGTTCTCACACACACACACACACACACACACACACACACACACACACGGAAAGTCAATCGATTAAAATAATTTAATTGCGATTAATCGCACGTTTGTATCTGTTCTAAATGTACCTTAAATGAACACTTACGTTTTTAATATTTTAATCAACATGCGCATATACAAATATGAATACTTTATGCAAATGTATGTTAATTACTGTATTAGCGAAACCAAACTCAACATAGAGGATAGAGACAAAATATTCTTGTAAATGTTTTAAAGTAACGATGGTGTTTTAAATGACGTAAATCATCAGTAGACCAAACTGAACTTTTGCTACGTTTCCACACGGACGGTTTTAATCGCCGGATGTGCGCATCATGGCGGATTATGGTGCTTGATTTGAGACTTTACGCATCAGTAAAACAAATGTTTAGCGAATTAAAATTATTTCTCGGTGGAGTTTATTATTTTGTTTGTATCTGTGTGAAGAAAAGACGGCGTGAATAAATGTGTTGCGCTGAAGCTTTTGATTTCACGTCTTTTATATACATTTATATTCTGAATAAAAATGATCAAACGAAATGCGTGCTGCATTAATCATGTAATAAAAATTGTAATGATTAAAATGGCGTTAATTTATTCGTGTTAACGATTTAATTCACACGCACACGCACACACACACACACACACACACACACACACACACACCGATTTTTTCTATATAAAAATATATAGAGAGGTTTTTACTCAAAATCTGAAATGTGTTGTGTTGTTACTGAGCAAAACAGAGCAAAAAAAATAACACAACTCAACAAACTAATAATGCAACACCGAAATAACAACTTAACAAAAAAAAAAAATACAATTACGACAAGAGAAACACAACTCAAAAACAGCCATTAAGTAACGCAATTCAACTCGGATTCACAAAATTGGAATAACAACAAAACATGTTAAGAACAAAGTGAAGAAATTACAATATTCGACAAACTAATAACACAAAAACACAACTTGTGTACAGAAAAGAAACACCACAACTACATAAATAACAGCACAGAAATAACAAACACAACTCAGTAACAATAACACAACACGTTACTAAGAGAGAAAAGAAATAACGAATTTAAAAGAAATAACATTTAACACAAAAGAAACAACACAACTCAAAACAGCAAAGGAATAAGACAACGCAACTCGGCAACACAAAATCAGAACAGAACATGACTTAATATAGCGCAAAAAATAAATAATACACAAATAGCAGCACAGCACAGAACTAACACGACACAACTCAGTAACAGTAACGCAACAGGTTACAAATAAAGCAAAGAAATAACAACTCGACAAACTAAAAACACATCAAAATAACACAACTTAAAAAAAATAAAAAGAACAGAAAAAGAGTAAGGCAACACGACTGCAACCCAGAATCAGAATAACACAACACAACACAACACAACTGAATACAGCAAAGAAAAAAACTATTACTAACCACACAAAAACCAGCGCAGCACAAACACATACAAACACACATACACAACTCAGAAACAACAACGCAATTTAACAAACTATTAACAACAACGTGAACTTTTTTAACAGCAACAATTTCATAAAGAACAGAAATGACACAAAACCAAAATGAAGGCACTAAATAGTTTGTATTGTGAGCGCAGGTCGCACAACACTACTCAACAACACAATATTAACATAACACAACTCAATATAGCAAAGTCACGGAGGCAAACAAGACACAAATACAGTGTAGGTTGGACACCAGATCTGATTTGTCTTTGAAAAGAAATTAAACTTTGTGTGTGTGTGTGTGTGTGTGTGTGTGTGTGTGTGTGTGTGCACTGATTGCGACTGCTGTAAGGGGAAAAAAACTGACTGAAATCATGCACATAAATAAAAAAATAAATAAATCAAAGCCACACACACACACACACACACACACACACACACACACACACACACACACACACACACACTTCTCTGACAAGTCTCTAAAGCTGTCACGCAACTAAACTAGCGCGAACAGACGCACAATTATTACACAATGCTTTTTTCGTTTTTATTTTGTTGTTTTTTGATGCTGCGTCTGATAAAAATAGGTTGGATTCAGTTTAAAGTCAATGAGCTCACGCTAAAAAGAGCAACGACGTGTTCACGCGGTGTCGATTCGAGTGACACAACCCACACACACACACACACACACACACACACACACACACACACACACACACACACACACACAGTTTAATTCCTTTTTAATGACAAATCAGATCTGGTGTCCATTCATCCATATAATTCGAACAGGAGGCTCAGTGGTTGAGATATTGGACTCTGGATCTGAAAGTTATAAGTTCAAGTTCCAGCCAAGCTGCCCCTGCCGGGCCCTCTGAGCAGGGCCCTTCACCCTTGAGTTGTAAATCAGTTTGGACAATAGCATCTAAGGTCCTATAATTACACCGAAATATTTACTACGCAAATGTGCATCCGAATAATCTGCATGGCAAAAGTATTCGGACACTGTTCCCCACCCATATGTGCTTTGTTTCCAAACAATATTAGATGCTCATGGTGTCTTGGACGTGTCTGGATCTGGGTTTTTTCCTCCATTTGGAATATGAGAGACAAACCTGTTTCGAAAAGGAGCTTCAATGTGAAATGGGATGTTAAAAAAAAAAAAGATGGTCAGGTGTTTTTAAACGTCTGGTGTTTCTTAAAAGAAAGATCACAACCAGTGAAAATGAGAGCTCAGTGGTGAAGAAGTTGGAATTCTGATCAGACAGATTCAAGTTCTATTCCCAGCACCACCAAACTGCTACCGATGGGCCCTTGAGCAAGGCCCTTAACCCTCAAATGAAATCCACTCAGCTGAAGAAGTTGCCCTGGATGGGTGCAGTTTGTTCCTCACTGAACGACCATTAGGTCCTCAGGATTTTTACAGTTAATCCACCACTGGATGGCTGGGAGATGGACACGATTTTGAGATTTTTTTCCACCACTGAAGAACTGTGAGATGGCCAGGATTGATGAATCACGTCCACCAGAAGACGGCTGTGAGACAATCACTACTGTTACAATTGGTCCACCACTGGATGTCTGTGAGGTGTTCAGGATTGTTACACTTCGTCCACCACTGGATAGCAGTTGGACAATCAGTGGACATTCTGTTGAGATCGTTTTATCTCAGGAATCCCAAAACCACAACCAACTCATCAGTTTTATCGAAATTCAGCCCATGCTGATGTTCAACAACACCAGTAACATGTCCTGGACGAATAACGTGTAAGTTCAGACTGTGTGTGTGTGTGTGTGTGTGTGTGTGTGTGTGTGTGTGTGTGTGTGTGTGTGTGTGTGTGTGTGTGTGTGAGAGAGAGATTTTGGAAGACACTCAGTGATTTCGGCTTCATTACACCAGAGCTGGACAGGCCGAGACCAGCAGTGACAAACCCATGTGAGCAATGAGACATCTGCCCACACAGCCTGACACCTCTCTCTCACACACACACACACACACACACACACACACACACACACACACACACACACACACACACACACACACACACACACACACACACACACACACACACACACACAGAGCTAGGCATACAGCAGACTCCAGAACAGCTGTGTGGACTCTCACTCATCAACAGGAACATTCACAGCACTGATTAACATCATGAGCCAAAAGCTCTCTGTCTCTCTCTCTGTCTCACACACACACACACACACACACACACACAACACACACACACACACACACACACACACACACACACACACACACACACACACACACACACACACACACACACACGAGACTGAAGCCTACATAGGTGTGCCACTTGTGTGAGCGCTTACTCCAATAAAAGGAATATTAAAAGAGAACATTCTGTTATGTGGCTGATGAAGATGGCAGGAGTCTCGTGAATAATATCTGTGATATTTCTTTCCGTTTGATAAAAAAAAAAAAAAAGAATCAAGGCTTCATACATGCCAACAAAAGGCCCTCGATGGACATCTGCACTCTCAAAGCGTCCATCTGTGTGTACGACACGCGAACGTACTTACAACTCCCGCCGCTCCCCCTTCTGACTTCAGTCTTTTACCGAGTTAATCACGGTGATTAGTCGTGAGCGGGGGCTGAGAAACGAAACACCAAAAAAAAAAAAAGACATCACGTGTTCAGACGTTCAGGCTTGAAGTGTAAACAGAAACAGACAGGAAGTGGGTGAGAACAAACGGCAAGCAGCTTCCATATCGGCTGATTGGAATGTGCTTCGTGAACGTCCCATTACACATTTATTACCCTCCAATTATCTCCATTTCCTGTTAGAATGACCTCCAATCATCTCCATTTCCAGAATAACCTCCAATCATCTTCATATCCAGAATAACCTCCAATCATCTCCATCTCCAGAATAACCTCCAATCATCTCCATCTCCAGAATAACCTCCAATCATCTCCATTTCCCATTAGGATAACCTCCAATCATCTCCATTTCCAGAATAACCTCCAATCATCTTCATATCCAGAATAACCTCCAATCATCTCCATCTCCAGAATAACCTCCAATCGTCTCCATTTCCCATTAGGATAACCTCCAATCATCTCCATCTCCAGAATAACCTCCAATCGTCTCCATCTCCAGAATAACCTCCAATCGTCTCCATCTCCAGAATAACCTCCAATAGTCTCCATCTCCAGAATAACTTCCAATCATCTCCATCTCCAGAATAACCTCCAATCATCTCCATCTCCAGAATAACCTCCAATCATCTCCATTTCCCATTAGGATAACCTCCAATCATCTCCATCTCCAGAATAACCTCCAATCGTCTCCATCTCCAGAATAACCTCCAATCGTCTCCATCTCCAGAATAACCTCCAATCGTCTCCATCTCCAGAATAACCTCCAATCATCTCCATCTCCAGAATAAGCTCCACTGTTGTTCCACTTGATTTTGGAGTGTCGAGTGTGTGGAGATTTACATTATTGGCATTTGGCGGACGTCTTTATAACGAGACACTTGTTTCGAAGGCGTTTGTGGTGATTCTTCACCCTGTGGTCGTGGGTTCAATAAAGCAAAACGCCCATGAGGGGGTGGGATTTAAAAACGTACATCTGTCAATCAAAGCAACATGAGCAAATCGTTGGCATGCATTCAGAAAAGGGGCGGATCCCAAAACACCTCGCAATGGCAACGCACGACATCCTCCTGATCTCCATTTCCTTTTTTTTTTTTTTTTTTTTTATTAAAACGCGACCATGATGCTAGACGCCACACGTAGGGCGTGGGAGAAGGAGAAAGACGAGAGACTACAGGAGGATGGAGAAGCTCCACGGAGACAAGAGACGTGCCACAGAAATAGTCCTTTGTTAATCCGTCTCCGTCTTTCTCGTCACGGATTTTCTTTCTCTCACCCACTCGTTCGCTCAGCCGCTCGCTCGCTCGTGCCCACTCGGTGTCTGCTCGTGCACTGTAATAAAGTTTGATGTCAAAAAGAGAGACAACCTCATCGCTGCCTTCACTCTTCCTCCTCCACTCACCCCCCCACCCCCCCACGCCAATTTTGGATGAGGCCGAAGCTGTAATTTCAGATTCTGGAGAGTGTGAAAGTGGTAGACGCCGACATGTGTCTTTGTGTGTGTGTGTGTGTGTGTGCCAGTGATTGAGGACTGAGTGAAAGGGTTATATGAGCCCGAGATGCAAATTGCCCAGAGTTGAAGTTTGTCATATAAAAGACGCTTTTCAGATATAAAAGCAACTCCTTTTTCTTACTTTCTCTCTTTTTTTTTTATAACAAGGCCACTGAACACTGAGTGTAGAAAATCTCTACACACACACACAGATTTTCTGCAAGTCACAACGAGAGGCAGCATTTCATCACAATGGAAAAGGCATATGGATGCTGGATCACTAATCGCTCCGTGCCGGTGGTTGATTTTTTACATTTTTTTATTCAAATCATTTGTTTTTCGCAGACGTTTGTTATAGTTTCATCTGATTTCTGAGGTTCTTCTGGTTTAGAAGAAAAAAACACATGTACACTTAATAAACCTGTTCAACCCCGAGGTACATCTGCCTTTTACCCTCCATCAGAGTCCAGGGTTCCTTCTTTCTTTTCGTCTTTCTTTCTTTACTCCTATTTGTGTCTCTTCTTTCTTTCTTTCTTTCTTTCTTTCTTTCTTTCTTTCTTTCTTTCTTTCTTTCTTTCTTTCTTTCTTTCTTTCTTTCTTTCTTTCTTTCTTTCTTTCTTTCTTTCTATTTTTTCCTTCCTTCCTTTTTCTCTTTCTTTTCTTCTTTTTAATTATTGTTTCCTCCTATTTTGGTCTCTTTCTTTCCTTCTTTCTCTCTTTTTTTTTGCTTCTTTCCTGTTATTGTTCTTTTTTCTCATATTTTCCTTCTTTCTTTCTTTCTTTCTTTCTTTCTTTCTTTCTTTCTTTCTTTCTTTCTTTCTTTCTTTCTTTCTTTCTTTTCTCCAATGTCTCTCTTTCCTTCCTTCCTTCCTTTCCTTTTTGCTTTTTCCCCTCATTTCTTTCTTTCTTTCTTTCTTTCTTTCTTTCTTTCTTTCTTTCTTTCTTTCTTTCTTTCTTTCTTTCTTTCTTTCTTGCTGTTTCTTTCTTTCTTTCTTTCTTTCTTTCTTTCTTATTTTCCTCTCTTTCTTTTATAAAAACAGGATATAGGGACTAAATATGAAGAAGAGACGAACACATTTGGGCAACGGACCAATAAGAAGACTGAATTAAAATAAGACCGGTTCACACTGCGACGGTGTGTGTGTGTGTGTGTGTGTGTGTGTGTGTGTGTGTTTGTTGCACTGTATAATTTCTCCATTTGAATCGAGGTGGATTTTGAAAGAAAGCGGCTTGACGGAAGACCGACGTCTGCGCCGGAATGAACCGTGTAACACGGAGATTCTCCAGGCTCTTTGGCTTTAACAAAGGCTTCCTTGTCTGTTTCTACGTCTCTATCTGGATCCCGCGTCTCTCGGAGGGACGGCGAGAGCGCGGCGAGACGTGAGGGACTCGAAGCGCCACATTGCGCACTGCTAATGAGCTCCCACTGGAAGGCCTTCGAACGCAGGCACGCGTTCTAATTATGTTGCCAATACGTTAAGGCAGGTACGGTTCTGCAGTGCGTGTTGTGTTAGAGGAGCTGCGATACATCTGCCGCCGGGAACAACTCGGCAAAAGAGCGATGGGAACGGGGGAGAGGAAAGAAGGAAGTGATGGGAATGGGAATAGATGTGATGTGGAGGGATGGTGATGGAGGGACAGAGAGCGCAAAAGCACAAACGAAGAACCAGATGTCACTCCAATTCACTAACAGCCTCGGAGAGGACTAATGCAGGACGAGTGTGTGTGTGTGTGTGTGTGTGTGTGTGTGTGTGTGTGTGTGTGTTGTTTACGCTACTGCCAGGCCCCTCAAGTCTGAACTGTGAGGAGCAGGTGCAGAATAACACCATCATGAGCGGCTGCTTCCGGAGGTGTGTGGGTGTGTGTGTGTGTGTTTGTTAGCTAGCAAGAAAAAGTGTCATATGGTGATGCTTGGAGCGATACAAAACTATTGCCTTCTGGATGATAAGACGGAAGGGAGGGTGAGAGCCTCAGGGGCCTCTCCAAGGAAGATACAATTGGGTGTGGAGGTTCACACTCTCTCTCTCTCTCTCTCTCTCTCTCTCTCTCTCTCTCTGCACTGATTTTCTTCTTTTTGAGAAGCTGAAACGTTACGTAACCAGGTGGAGGTGTTTCATTTCTGGGCTTTAAGCTGATTCAGGTTCTTCAGCATCTAATAAACGTTCAGGCACGAGAGCCATTAATGCACCCAGGGTTCCTTATTTATTTATTTGAATTTTTTATGCCGTACGAGCCAAGCGAAAATGAGCTATATATATATATATATATACACACACACACAAATAATATGAACAAATGTTTGTGGACACCTGACCATAAGATTGGGTACGTGTATCTTTTTTTGAAGATCTCATTCCACAGCGAGGTAGAATAAGCTCCGCTCTTCTGACGAGATGTTCCGCTGGATTTCGTGGAGATTCGTGCGGGGTTCATTCGGCCATCAGGGTGTTGGGAAAGCGCAAGTGTGTGCCGATGATTTTAGTGGTAACAGTTTGGAGAAGAACCACATATGGGCGGAGAGGGGGGGGGGGGAGGGGGCGGTGTCCGAATACTTTTGACTGCACATGTATGGTTGACCAGTAATGAAAAATTCTAATAAATAAATAAAAGTTTAATAATTAATCTGTCTGCAAAAACAGCATATAAATACGCAATTTTTTTTACATAATTTTTATTGTTATTTTTTATTACAATAAATAAATTTTTTTCCTAAAATACAAATAATTACAAATATTTTACAGTCAAATCGACTGTTTTTTTTTGTTAGTGTATTAAATTTATGAAAGAAAGAAAAAACCCCACCATATATATATATGGAACATTTTTGCCTTAGTTATACAGCTGAGCAGTTGAGAGTTAAGGGCCTTGCTCAGGGGCCCGGCAGTGGCAGCGTCGGTGGTGCTGGGATTTAAGGCTATCTGCGATGGAAACCTTATCGACTGGAGATCATAAGTTTGTATCCCAACTATCGGCTTACTGTCGATCACAGAAACATGAGTCTATATGTATGCTGTACAGCCAAAAGTATTGGGACACCCGACCTCTCCAGCCATATGTGGTTCTTCCACACACACTTGAAGGAACACAATTGTACAGGATCACTGTAAAAGCTGGAGCATGACATTTTCCCTTCACTTAAACTAGGAGACCCAAACCATGGAGCTCCATGAAGATACAGTGAGGAAAATAAGTATTTGAACACCCTGCTTTTTTGCAAGTTCTCCCACTTAGAAATCATGGAGGTGTCTGAATTTGTCATCGTAGGTGCATGTCCACTGTGAGAGACATAATCTAAAAAAAAAAAAATCCAGAAATCACAATATATGATTTTTTAACTATTTATTTGTATGATACAGCTGCAAATAAGTATTTGAACACCTGTCTATCAGCTAGAATTCTGACCCTCAAAGACCTGTTAGTCTGCCTTTAAAATGTCCACCTCCACTACATTTATTATCCTAAATTAGATGCACCTGTTTGAGGTCGTTAGCTGCATAAAGACACCTGTCCACCCCATACAATCAGTAAGAATCCAACTACTAACATGGCCAAGACCAAAGAGCTGTCCAAAGACACTAGAGACAAAATTGTACACCTCCACAAGGCTGGAAAGGGCTACGGGGAAATTGCCAAGCAGCTTGGTGAAAAAAGGTCCACTGTTGGAGCAATCATTAGAAAATGGAAGAAGCTAAACATGACTGTCAATCTCCCTCAGACTGGGGCTCCATGCAAGATCTCACCTCGTGGGGTTTTAATGATCATAAGGAAGGTGAGAAATCAGCCCAGAACTACACGGGAGGAGCTGGTCAATGACCTGAAAAGAGCTGGGACCACCGTTTCCAAGGTTACTGTTGGTAATACACTAAGACGTCATGGTTTAAAATCATGCATGGCACGAAAGGTTCCCCTGCTTAAACCAGCACATGTCCAGGAACATCTTAAGTTTGCCAATGACCATTTGGATGATCCAGAGGAGTCATGGGAGAAAGTCATGTGGTCAGATGAGACCAAAATAGAACTTTTGGGTCATAATTCCAATAAACGTGTTTGAAGGAAGAAGAATGATGAGTACCATCCCAAGAACACCATCCCTACTGTGAAGCATGGGGGTGGTAGCATCATGCTTTGGGGGTGTTTTTCTGCACATGGGACAGGGCGACTGCACTGTATTAAGGAGAGGATGACCGGGGCCATGTATTGCGAGATTTTGGGGAACAACCTCCTTCCCTCAGTTAGAGCATTGAAGATGGGTCGAGGCTGGGTCTTCCAACATGACAATGACCCGAAGCACACAGCCTGGTTCCGGCGTGGCCTAGCCAGTCTCCAGACCTAAACCCAATAGAGAATCTTTGGAGGGAGCTCAAACTCCGTGTTTCTCAGCGACAGGCCAGAAACCTGACTGATCTAGAGAAGATCTGTGCTGAGAAGTGGGCCAAAATCCCTCCTGCAGTGTGTGCAAACGTGGTGAAAAACTACAGGAAACGTTTGACCTCTGTAATTGCAAACAAAGGCTCCTGTACCAAATATTAACATTGACTTTCTCAGGTGTTCAAATACTTATTTGCAGCTGTATCATACAAATAAATAGTTAAAAAATCATACATTGTGATTTCTGGATTTTTTTTTTCTAGATTATGTCTCTCACAGTGGACATGATGACACGATGACAATTTCAGACCCCTCCATGATTTTTAAGTGGGAGAACTTGCAAAATAGCAGGGTGTTCAAATACTTATTTTCCTCACTGTATGCTTGATATGGATTGGAACGGAAGATCTCCTGCTCCTGGATTAAGCTCCAACCCTATTGAGTAATAATGAATGTGAACGCTGACTGCACCCCCAGGCCTCCCCACTTCCTCACCTAAATCACTATCTGACTTTACAGTGTCTGAACGAGCCTGAAATCCAGCGCAACATCTTCCCAGAAGAGTGGAGGTTAGTAGAACAGAAAATTTAGGACTAAATGTTGGAATCGGATGTTAAATTCTTCGTCCGTTCCTGTACTTAATTCTGTATTATTACCAGACTGGAGTCTTTTTGGGGACTTTTTTTTTTTTTTTTATATAGCAAAATATCGTAAAGGCCAAGTTTCAAACTCGCTGCGATCATCTCCGCACTGAACCCGTCACCATCACAAGGCACGACTGAAGCGTCTAAACTACTGCGAATGCAGATTTTTAAATAATGATCATCAAAACTAATGAGGAGTGTTCAGGGCAGATGAAAGCGCTTTCATATTACACTGCGTTTCTGTGCATTAGTGCAAGTGTGTGTGTGTGTGTGTGTGTGTGTGTGTGTGTGTGTGTGTGTGTGTGTGTGTGTGTGTGTGAGAAAGATTTTTGTCTCATCTAACTGGCAGAACTCTTAACACACAATAGTAATTATCTCCTTCCTGTGCGTTACTGAGAAATTATACAGAGACTGAGATTCAGAGGCAAATGCAAAAGAAAAGGGGATAAAAAAAAAGAGAGGGGTAGAAAAAAAAAAAACGGGTTTGGGATGAAAAACGGAAAATCGGAGCGTCTAAGCAGAAACGTGCAGTGACGGTGTTGGTGAAAGTCCGTTCGTGTAGTCAATCTGCAAAACTGCTGGACCCTTTTCCCTTTTTCCTCGTCTATCTCTCGTTTCCCACGGAGTGATAGTTGCCGTGGCAACCGAGGCAAATCGTCCGTTTCTCAAACAGATGTCCCATTTAGTTCGAAATTAGAATGTGTAAAAACCCAGGAGACTCAAATTATTTCAAAAGTTCTCTACGAGGGAGGGAGGGAGGGAGGGGAGAGGCGGGGGTAAAGGAAGTGAGCAGGAATGAAAGGAGAGAAAAAAAGAGAGAGAAAGAGAGAGAAGGCGTATATGGGTGGGAGAGAAAGGGAGAATGATAGGGAAGAAAGGAAGGAGGGGAAAGAAGTGTATCGTGCCTCCTCCTCGTTGTGAAAGTACGTTGATTAGACGTCGAGTGCGAGACGCCGCTCATGCAAAACGGGAAAGAGGTGAAAAGGTGAAAGGTGTACGGACCGATAATGAGCAGTGATGCTTTGTGGGTAAAAAGGCAAATGCCAGTGATGAGGCGTCTGGTGTAAAGGCTCATTATGCTCAAGAGACCAACAGGGGGCAGCCTGCAGAGCTGGGGTTCGTACCCCTGACCTGATCAGTAGCCCAGAGACTTAACCAGAGCTCCACCACTTTAGTAACATGCTAGCAGATGCCCTTATCCAGAGCGACTCTTTTTATTTATTTATGTTAATTAGAAATCTCATTAAGGGTTTAGAAGCTAGCACTGGTGGTCCTGAGATTTAAACTCAAGACCAAGTCCAACTCAGATAGCGTGTTGTTATGGCAATGGATGCCAACACTTCGGCAAAAAACACAGAAAACAAACTGTAATTTGAAGGGGAAAAAAAAAGGACAACAAAAAAATAATAAATAAATAAACAACTTTTGCTTTTAAATCAAATAATATATCAGGAACATTGGAAGTGCCCTAAATACTAAAGCAAGCTATGTAGTGAACATATATAGTAGAGGTAGACCGATGAATCAGTTTTGTCGATTATTCGACACCAATAGTTGTTTGCTGGAACTATCATAAGCATAGTTTTTCCGGCTTACGGTTCAGTCAATACGAGAGTGGCCTCTAGAGGCGAATCGAAGAGCGCTATAATACACTTATTATTCATAATTGATTCATTATTTCCACACATTTATTTATTAATTTATTCACATTTTCATAATTCAGCGTCGGTTTATTCATCATTAATCGGCAAGTACGATCCAACCTGGCTATCGGTATCGGTAGAATCGTCCGACCTTTAATATATAGTTAAAAAATATTTAGTATGTGGAATTCTGCCAAAAAAAAATCTCGTCAGATTGTGATCACTGGCGGTGCAAGAAAAAAAAAAAAAGGATTCGATAGAACGGTTTAATCTGGATGACGAACAACCGTTCGTGTGGCCAATCACAGGCCTCGTGTATGCAGAAGAGGGCAGATAGCGAGTTGATCCGAGGACGTTACGATTCACTGTGACGGAGAACGAGTAGGAGTTTATAAACATGCTGTTGTTTGGCTTTAAGTGTCTCAAAGAAAGAGAGTGTTCATTCTCATCAGTTGGTTTGATGTCAGTGGTTTTCTCTTCACCTGAACTAGGAGACACAAACTTTGTGTGGAAAGTTTATAAATGAGACCCAGAACGGTCCAGAGTTTAGCAGGTGGTGCGTCAGTAATTACGGTCAGTGGGGAAACAGCGCTCTGAGTGTAGTTAAATAGACTAAAGTTATGCTTTTGTATTTGAATTTCTCAAGGAATCGTTTCAGCTCTAAACATTTTAATCCTATGCTCAGGTGTCCACAATCTTTAGTCCTTTTAGAGCAAATTCAGCTGACTTGGCAGAAAAAATCCTGCATCAGCACGATGCAGGGAAGCCAATCGTGAGTAAATGTCCATAATAACGGAAAGAAATAATAAAATAATACACAACGTAGCTCATTCTTTTGGACGCTTAAAGTTATGAAACATTTAAATACAAAAATAATTATTTAAAGAAAAATTACGTATTATATATCAGGTCAGAATATCCTCGATATGAGCACATTTATTTACGCTACTTAATATATTGTCCGATCGTATTTTTGACCTTTTTTTTTTTTTTTTTTTTTTTTTTGACTCGTCGTCGTTTTCCGTTTTCGAAAGAAACTCCGTTGAAAGGAATAAAATGATCCGAGAAACAGAACTTCCAATCAGTATATCGAAAAAATGCTAATATTAGCGCCACGCCACCAATCATTTTCTCTCTTCAGTGTTACCTCTCTGGATTGCTCCAGAGGGTGGTGCGTCAGTAATAAGGGTAACACGGTGCTCCGTGCGTAGTCAAAATGGACAGAACGAAGCAATCGAGGCAAATAATTTATTTTTTTTATAGACTTACTCGAGGAAGTAAGTCGATAAAAACTTCAGCCGTAGAAATCGATCTACATGTCGAATATTGGTCACAGTTTATTGGTCACTTTACTAAATAATAAAAGCATTGCGCATCTGCTGATCATTATATAGAAATCAATTGTATTTTACCGACGCGAATATGTTAAAAACGGCGCATTGGGATACAAACGCCAACTTGAATCCCGTCTGTGTGTATTGCGAACGATGTGTGTGCTGTGGCCCAGCAAAGGGGGCGCTCCACATGCACCCCCCTCCACACTGTGACAGCTGTTAATTGAGTGCGGTACCCCCGTGGCCGGCCCTATATAGCCGAAGCAGCGAGTGCGCTCCCCGAGGAGAGACCCGGCCGCCGACGTGCTAATCTCCCGCCTCATCCCAAACCGCACGCCGCATTAACACGCACCTTAATTAATTCACCAGGGCACGCAGGCAAGGTCGAGCAGCGAAACACACACCCCTTACATCTCTGCCTCGCAAAAAAAAAAAAAAAAAGAGGGGCTGATGATTAGACATCGCTCGCCTCGTCCGATCTTCATCATCCTCTCCTCCTTCTTCATCAATCCCTCCAATCAGGGTGGTTCATTAGCAGAGGAAAAGAGCGCGCGGCCTTCATCGGAGAGGAAGACTCATCAAATGCTCAAGATTTAGGAAGAAAGAGTGACGCTTTTGTTTCTTCGTTCTTTCATGCTGCCTCTTATTCTCCCTCTCTAGATATGTGTGTGTGTGTGTGTGTGTGTGTGTGTGTTTTTTCTTTCCTTTTTTTTGTGTTTTGATGAGGCTCCTCTATAATTGGGACACAACAGAAGAGAAGCAAATTAAATAATTAAAAAATCTAATTACGGAGTCTTTTGCATCTCGGCCGTTAATTATTTCTCGCGGAGTCACTGGGTAGCTCACATCTTCGATTTTCTTTTTTTCGGTAAGGAAAAGAAAAACAGAAAAAAAATTTAGAGCATCTCTCTCTCTCTCTCTCTCTCTCTCTCTCTCTCTTTCTCTCTCTCTCTCTCCTCCTCTCTCTCTCTCTCTCTCTCTCTCTTTCTCTCTCTCTCTCTCCTCCTCTCTCTCTCTCTCTCTCTCTCTCTCTCTCTCTCTCTCTCTCTCTCTCTACGCTCTGGCGTTTTATTTCCCTCCGCTGTCCGCGGTTTACTGCGTGACAGCCTCCTCAAAGACATCATCAACAACACTGAAACATTTTCAAGTAATCGGCACACACGCGTGAACACACGTGCGCAACAGCCACTGAGAGGATTCGGCGCGCACGCACAGCTACAGTACACGCTTCATCTGTCTTTGTCCAAATTCGGCACGTGTTGTGCTCAGCAGAAATCGCTGAGCCCCCTGCCATGTTCAAAGCAGCTCAGTGCCCACAGACAAATGGAGAGGAAAAAAAAGAGGGAGAGAAAGACTGAAAGAGAAAGAGGGAAAGAATACGAGAGGGAGGGAGGATGAGATGAGACAAGGCAACTGATCAGTCTGAATCTTGGACGACTAATTTCTCTCTCTCTCTCTCTCTCTCTCTCTCTCTCTCTCTCTTTCTCTGGTATTAAAATAAATATATACCCCCCCCCCCCCCACTAAACACAAGATCAACAAAAGTATTGGGACGCTTGACTTTCCCCCCCAAAATAAGTGATATAAGTGGACATGTAAAGCTTTACAGTTACACCACATGACCTCTCAAGGTCTAAGATTAATATACCTACTCCAGACACACAATAGAGCCAAAAGTATTGGGACACCCAACCTTTCCATGCGGTTCTTTACCAGACCTCGAACTTGGAGGCACACAGTTGTACAGGAGTTTTTTTTTTATTCTCGGTCGCATGATAGTTTCCTTTCGCTTGAGCTACACACTGGAAAATTGATGTAAGTGAATTCTATTTTGGATTCTAACAGCATCATCAGCGAGGTCATTTCAACAGTGTGTGTGTGTGTGTGTGTGTGTGTGTGTGTGTGTGTGTTTTAATTCACAGTTCGGTTGAATTTCAGTAGTCTGTCGTTTTTTATTTATGCGGTTTATTATTATTAACATTAATCAACATTAGAACAGTTTACAGA
Organism: Silurus aristotelis; assembly: GCF_946808225.1. NCBI lineage: Eukaryota > Metazoa > Chordata > Actinopteri > Siluriformes > Siluridae > Silurus > Silurus aristotelis. The sequence continues at coordinate 2,377,902 of NC_139597.1, read as the reverse complement.
TTTAAAACAATTTTAAATAAAATGCCTGTGTGGTTTAATAATATACAATATTTTATTATATAAAAAGGTATAATTAATGTAGTACACTATTATAGTAATATTTAATATATTTAATTATATTGATTACATTTTGTAACAAATCAAATTGATTAAATAAAATTAAATAAATGGAAACATTTTGAAGTTTGAATTTGTATGAACCCATTGGGGCAATACAGGTATTTATGTCTGTGTGTGTGTGTGTGTGTGTGTGTGTGTGTGTGTGTGTGTGTGTGTGTGTGTGTTTTACGTTTAATATAAAAATTTTCTAAAGATATGATCTACTTATCTGTTCTACTTATTTCAACAGACTTGAACAAATGTCTTCATTCCCTCCATTCTTCATTCGTTCACTCCCTCGACATGCGGAATTGTCAGGATTTTCTTCTTTTTAGGAGAAATTCTTGAAGCTGGACGTAAAGCGCTATAGAATCCGTAGTGCTAAAGCTACCTGCTAGCTACTTCCCGGTTAGCAGCTAACACTAGCGCTACAGATTCTTTATTGTTTTCATACATGCACAAAACAAATCGTATTTCCAGTTCCGCGTAAGCAGCTGCACCGACACTGCGCTAACTCTAGTTTCTTTTTCTGGCACTGTTGTGTATGTTTTTAACTTTAATAATGATAATAAATTTGTTTAAAGTGCGAGACGGGAGAATGAGGGAACATGCGGTCGGAGACTTAGTTACAATCTGAGATCCCTCAGGAACGTATTATGTTCCGCACGTAAAAAGGATTTCGCCTGAAGCCCTGTACCTACGCTAGTCTTATATGTCAAATATGCTGTTTTAGCACTACATTTACATGTACTTTACACACACACACACACACACCATACGAGTTTTCGCACTGTGTGCGTCTGTGTGTGTGTTTACCAATGCTGTTTGAATCAAAATCAATTACACTGTTCTCTCTCTCACACACACACACACACAATCATATTTTTATATAACAGTCTCTTATGATGTTTCAGCATTACATATATATATATATATATATATATATATATATATATATATATATATATATATATATATGCGCACACACACACACACACACACACACACTGTAACGCCTACAGTTTCCAAAAGTAACCGCCATCTTTAATGCACCATTTACACCAACATCAGACTCTCTTTAGTCTCACCCCTTTACACACACACACACACACACACACACACACACACACACACACACACACACACACACACACACACAAGCACGTATGTTTCTGTGGGATGACAAATGACTTGTAAACTTGCATTAGCGTCAGCAGAACAGAAAAACACGGCACATGTTTCCCCCATGCTGTCCCTTTCATTCCAGAAACTCCGCATGACAAATAGTGGAGATTTAGTGAGAAATGCACTGTGCCGAGATCTCATTTAGTGCACTAAACAAGCCTGTGTGTGTGTGTGTGTGTGTGTGTGTGTGTGTGTGTGTGTGTGTGTGTGTGTGTGTGTGTGCGCGCGCTTATATACATCTCCTACAACAAAGACAAACACGAGACAGACATGACCTCGCAGTCAGACATAAGACAAGATTGACAGGAGGGAAGGAGATGGAGATGGAGATGGAGAACGAGAGAGGAACAGGACAGCAGGACCGAGAACAGAGAAAAGCAAGGGATGAGATTCAGCTTTGTGTACCTTTGATGGAGGGATGAAGGCGAGAACAAGAGCCAGTGTGTGAGAGAGAGAGAGAGAGAGAGAGAGAGAGAGAGAGAGAGAGAGAGAGAGAGAGAGAGAGAGAGAGAGAGAGAAGATCTGGAATTACGGATGAGAGGATAAAGAGATAAGGCGTAGATGTTGCTGATGCTCGGATCAGAGGAAGCCGTCACCCGCAGCAACGTGGGCTCTGTCCAGAAAGCGCTTGCTTTTGGAGGAACGTCATCACCATGGAGACGGGTGCAGCTCCATCCCGCGAGAAACGACGCGTCCTGCTTGGAGTGACAAGGAACTGATGATGCTCGGAAGGGATGTAAATGAGAGCGAACACACACACACACACACACACACACACACACACACACACACACACACACACACACACACACACACACACCTTATAGTGGCCATCTATCGATTTGCAGATAATTTATGCCACGGCCCAAAAAATTATGAGGACCAGCGAGTCCCCACAAAACGATTTTTCCAACTCTACCAAGAAACACTTTCACACTACGTAGTTTTGTACACCTACTGTAAGATATAGTGTTCATTCTCCTTCTACACCTCCATCTTCTATATTTTTTTTATCAAAAAAATCTTGTGCTAATATAAATTTATAACGTTCTTACGCCTCATTATTAGACATGGACGACAACACCCCCTGCCAACCCACGAACGTCCGTGCAAACCCAGGCCCACGCAAGGGTTCATCCTCCTTTCCTCCCTTTCTCGTCTCGCTATTGTACGTGGTCACGCGTTCGAGCAATTACGCTCCCTAAGTGGGAAGAAAGTAGCACAATGAGACGGCGTGTGTCTGATCAGGAGGAAACGCAGCCTTAGACGCAGAGGGATGCCAGCAGAAGTGTTAACGAGAGACAGACAATGGGGGAACTGGGAAAAGAGACGGAACAAAAATAGAGGCGGACTTGAGGGGGAAGGAAACACGGAGCAACATATGGTGAGTAACAGACAAGGGGGAGACGAGGAGCGAGAGAGAGAGAGAGAGAGGGAGGAAGAAAGAGAGAGAGATGAACGTCCCATTTCTCACTCCAGTCACACCCCTTCAACTGTTTCAGGATTTGGACAGTATACCATATTTACATTGCTGAAGAAGTTCAGACAACAGGGCGTTTTAAAACCATCAGGTCATCAAGTCCATTCACCTAGAATTATTTCTCTCTCTCTCTCTCTCTCTCTCTCTCTCTCTCTCTCTCTCTCTCTCTCTCTCTCTCTCTCTCTCTCTCTCGTGTCACACTTTCCTGCCAAAAATTGTCTTGCAACTCTGAAATGACACAGTGGCAAAAAAATAATAAATCCATAAATACTACTATATAACCTATTAAGACAAAAGTATTGGGACACCTGCCTTCTCCAGTCATGAGGTCCTTCTTCAAACTGTTGCCAAAAACTCGGAGGCACATGACTGCACAGGACTATGAACTACGAAACTCAAACGTGCTCCTGTTCCAGCACGACAATGCTCCCGTGCACAAAGGCAGCACCATGAAGATCTGCTTCACATGCACTGGAGTGGAAGATCTGCTGCTATAGAGCTCCAATATTATTCATTAGGATGAATGAGAATCTCACCTACATCAGTCCCTGACTTTACTAATCCCCTTGTGGAGTGGAGGATATTATAATACCAGAACACAGGAACTGAGATTTTAAAAATTAGTTATAAACTATAAGTGTTATAAAAAAAAAAAAAATACAAATAAAAACACACACAATCTTATCATTCGAGTGTCCACAAACTTTTGTCCACACACAAGTTCTTGACCGACATGCATTTATCCTGTTTTTTTTTCATAAGTCATAAAAAAAATTAAATAAAAAAGTTCACCTGTCGGTTTTATCTGCTAACGAGCCGGAAAATCTCATTAGCACTAAAGTAATAATTACTACACAGAGTTCTATTTTTGACCAGTGTTACTAGATTCTTGATATTTTAATTTTTTTTAATTCCTCCCTAACAGACAATTCCAGACGATTCCAGACGATTCCAGACAGTGTAATTTATATCCCTTGTGTAAATGATTATATATTACTGCATACTTGTAAAATCCCATTTACATACAGTAATTTGAACAAAAGTTTGTGGACAGCCGTGTATAAGATTAGCTGGCTTTTGTGCACAGGGAGAACCATGGAATAAAAAAAAAAGTGTCCTTATACTTTTGCTTGTGGCGTGTACCGGACCTGTTCTACATCCGCAGCAATCTTGAGTAAAAAAAAATAATAAAAAATTAAGGAAGCGTAAGACGGAAAACCGAACACTCACCACGGTGAGCCGTAAATGCGGAAACCTCGGACGGTAACGTCGGAGTCCTGCAGGTAGATGCAGTTGGTGAGCAGCGACTGCACGTTCTCGTAGTTCTCCGGCTTCAGCTTGGAGGCAGAGGGAAAGTAGTAGAAGTCTTGCTTGATCAGATCGGCCATGAACTCCTGATCGAAGGTCAGCTCGTGGTTTCCCGCGATCACGATCTTTATCTCGTACGGGAGAGTGCCTACGGTGGGAAAGAAAAAGTGGTGAGAACATTTCATACGGAAGGTGTGATACAAAAAACACGCACACACTTGTACTTGTTGTGTCTGAATGAGCACAAATCTTCTCAAGTGTGCTCCTCAACCTGACTGAACCCCAGGCCTCTTCACCTCACCTACATCAGGACCTTTTTATTAACACAAGTGTACCTGAATGAGCACAAATCTCCACAACATCTGGAGGAACATCTTCCCAGAAGAGTGGAGTTTATTATTTATTATTATAACAGTAAAGGAGACTAAACATGGATCAGGTAATAAAAGATGGCGTTTGTATCGCGATTGATCCTTTTTAAAACATATTTGCATCGGTGAAAAAGTAAATAAATATATATATTTATTTAATTAGAAAGTAAACGATAATTTGTGACTGATATTTGATATGCAGTTCCCTCAGCACCGCTGCTGCCACGTGAATATGACGTATCGCAACACTACGGAGGCCGAGGCGTGTCCTGAGAGTCATGTGGAATACAGATTTACATGGCAGAGGTAGAGCTGTAACTTCCTGCAGACACAACAGGAAAAAAAAGACATATGGTTCTTATGATTCAGGCGTCCACAAACTTTTGGCCATACCATGTATTTCCCCCGAACAGGTTTTAAAAAAAGTTTTCGTGTTAAATATACAAATATTGAAGGAGACTCTCCTTTCTTCGGGTGTACTGCGGATCAGATTTGAGCAATTCGGTATGGCTGTGGCGCTCGGAGGAGCAAGCTAATGCCGAGCTCGGATGGTTTACGGCACGGCCAGATTATACGTTGCTAAAAATACTTTTAAAGCCTGTACGTAGGGAGGGGGGGGGTTTCTTTTTTTTTTAGACAGGTGTGATGAAGATTTATTGAAAGAAAGAGAGAGAAGAAAAGGAACGTCTCCTGTTTAAAAGTACACATCTGTGAAGCATGGGGGCGTAGGCGTGTACAGCTGCTAGGAAAAGCTGGTGCTCTTGATGGAGATGAGAATCAGAATGAATCCTGAACGATCAGAATGAAGAAATTACAAACGCTACTCATCGTACAGGGGAAACAGAACTGGATGTAATTGGACGACAGATGTAGCTACGCCCTGGCGTTTTTAATCCAATAGCAAATTTGAAAGATACAAACTGAAGCAGATGGTTAAGTATTTTATATGGATTTTTTATTTATTTGTGGTCTTAAAGCACAAGTCATAGATTTTATGGACAAAAGTTTGTGGACACCTGACTATAAAATTAGTATGTGCATCTTTCTGAACATCCCATTCCACAATTAGTCCCAATTCTTTTTACACTAGGCTCAGCTCTATTACTAGATTTTCACATCCTAAAGACGTTCTGTACAGTTGTGTGCCTCCAACTTTACGGCAACAATTTTTTGAAAAAAAAAAAAAAAAAAAAAAAAAAAGGCATCCAAATACTTTTGGCCGCATAATATTGTGGGTCTAACCCACAACCCCAAAGCATTCAATATTGCAATTCAACAATTTTTTTAGAATTAAATTCTCTCAATTATCTACTGTATGTATCACATGTAAAGAATAATCCGGAAGCATGTTTTCCACCACAGGAAAACTGCCTAATCGGCTTATTTTTTTTTTTTTTTGCCTTAACAATAGATTTATAAAAAAAAAAAAAAAACAAACGAATGATAAAAGAGAGGCAGGTGTCGGAAACATCAATCAAGAATATAAAGCAATTTTAATCCCAATATTTTCTTCTTTATGGCTTTTTTTGTTGTTTGTTTTTTTTGTTTTGGTAATTGCTAACAGGAAATAACATTCTAATAATGTCCGTTTACGCGACTTTGTGTTGTTCAGCCCAAAATATATGTTTTTTTAATGTTAAAATGAAACGCAAAAACAATAAAATTCAAATATTACAAATGTTAATAATAATAATAATAATAATTATAATAATAATTATAATAATAATAATAATAAAATACAATTATAATTATAATTATTTCAGTTTATGCGACTTCGCTTTGGTCAGCTAGAAATTATATTTTGTATATATTAATATAATAAAATATATATCTATATATTTTTTTTTTTAAGATGCAGATACAATAAAAACAAAATGTAATGTACATATAATATTACAAATAATGCAATGTATACAATTATAATAAAAAAATAAATAAAAGATAAAAAATATCTATTTACTTTACGGTTTGTCTACATAGTTTCGTCGGTTTAGCAGGGTCTCGTTTGCGTCGAATTTACGACTATAGTATGTGTCGCTATGGCAACGATGAAAGATCCTACTGCTGGTGCTGGGGCTACTATACTACAGGGTGGAAAAACGTGAGAAGTACACAATTTATTTTGTGTTCTTATTCTTTTCTGTAGCGTTGATTAAAATCTATAATTTTTTAAAAATCCAGTAAAAATGTTGAATGCTCAGTCACATGCAAAAGGGGATGTAAAAGGGTTTAAGGGAGTATGTAGGCTATTTTTATAGAATATATTCAACATGCGTCTGGAAATTAATTACTGGCAGTAAATAAATATCTAAACACGGTGTTACTTTAGTTTTCGCTGATGAAGAGCCGGCCCTCTTGTGTGATTGGGATTGATGAACACAATGATTTTCTATTATGTTATTATTCCATTATAATCTCTTTTCTTTCTTTTTTAAAGGATGGGGGGGGGGGGGGGGTTAATTAGTTGATTTGCTGTATAGAAATGTAGCTGATGAAGCCGATGGAAGTGCCTGTTAGAGATTTGGAAATAAGCGTCGCAATTAGATATATAAAAAATAAACAAACACAAATTCGCCACGGATGCACAAAAACCCCAGCACGCTTCGTTCGGTCTCGTCCTGCAATATGTAAGTGCTCCCTAAAATATTCATACGCCGCATGGAAGCGGTCCTGTCCACGCCTGCCAAACACACAGACAGCATGTCCCCACAAATCTCTAATCCTCCTGCACACGCTCACGGCAACGGCCCTCCGAAATCTGCAGCCAGGAAGAGAGGGAAAGTGGGGGTGGGAGAGTGTGTGTGGGGGGGGTGGGGGGGTGGGGGGAGTGGGGGGAGGGGGGTGAATTACGGCAAACATCTGGAGCGCTTCCTTTATTTGAAAAGTGTCATAAAAAGACGAGATGCATCAGAAAGTGTCAGGTTCGGTACGCGAAACAGAGTTCAATCACGCAGAGTTTTGACAATTATGCAGTCAAGCGCGTCCCTGAAAAGCAGCAATTAAATGAAGGGATGGGGGGAGCTGCGGAGGGGGGTGCCTGCGGTGGTGGTGGTGGTGGTGGTGGTGTTGGTGATGATGGAGGGTATTCTACTGAAATGTCAGCACACATACACACATGCACAGGGAGCCACTCTGAAATCTAACACATAAGGTGTGAGCTATAAGCAATTTACCTGATGTTAACACACACGTACGTTAGATTTTTACAGCGCGGCTAGAAATCTGCAGGGATAAGCACATTTATTCTGTCGCTGAAAGCAAATCGTGAAGAAAAAAAAAAAAGAAAAACAGTCAGAGAAATGGGTACGGGGTGTCCTGCTTGGAAGGAGAGACGTTTTTTAAGCTTTGCTCACGAACCGGGAGAGATTTAGAGCCGCCGTTACGAAAGCTTCGTCGCGTTTAATCACGCGTTTCGTTTTTTTTTGTTGTTGTTGTCTTCCGGTTGTTTTCATTCTATTGTCTTCACTTTCACCCTTCTCTGGCTTCTCTATTAAAATGTTATCCTTAAAAAACTAGCGGCAGATCCAGATTTCTCCTCCTCGCTCTCACAACTCATAAATCCTTTCCTGTTACTTACATCTACATAATTCACACTAGTCGGCAAATTTTGGGGAATTTCAAGAGCCTCTGCGAACAAGAAATTACGATCACGCGGGTAAAAAAATTTTTTTTTAATAATAATTATTTCACTATAAATGAAACTGATCTACCTAATACTGAGCAGATCCTCCAGGTGGTTTACCAGCAATCACACACTTGGTCAAGATCCCCCTTCAAGCTCGGTTAGAAATAAAGATATTATAAAGAAAGAACCACAATTTGAACACAACTGAAATATCCTAAGTGTCATTTGCATCATATTTACATACTACTAATGTTTCTATGAGACTGTTATAGACTCTGGGGGGAGGGGGAGCAGAGAATTTTATTTCTTTGGTTCAGACTGATGGCAAACCATCAATTTACTCAAGTGCCTTCTGACTTCTAACGCATGACCCTTTCACACACACGCCTTTTTCCTGGGTTTTTCCCGGTTTCACAAACTTCAAGCAAAAAAACTGAACCCCATAACATTAGACCAATTAAATTTCCGAAAAAAAAAAAAAAAAAAACGCACCCCACCTGTGTTCTGAGCTGCACGGCATCGGGAGAAAAACTTTCACCGATGGTGATTTTTAAACGCACGACGATGCCAAAAGATAAACTCCCCAGAGAAATAGTTGTGAAAGGAAGGAGGAAGACAGTGAACAATGACTTTCTTAGTCGGCTACTGTTTAGATACAAGCCGTTGTAACGCGTTGAGTCTGGGTGAAGGGAGAGCTCGCTAACTCCAGTTACAACAGAAATCATATAAGCACAGACAGGTTTCCAAAACTCGTGCTTTTTTATTATTCTTGGCAACAGCGTTACGGGTTAGTCAAAGAAACTTAGAAATGAGCATCAAAAAATAATAAGGACATATTCCTCGGTCTTGCACACATGCAGTAATACCGGAAAAAATGCGGTGGCAGGTTATTCCCAAAATACCGCTCTGCTCCTAAAGGAAGCTCAACATACTTCACCCGTTACACCGTGTAACAGACCCTGTCTTTCATTAAAGCCTGTGTAAAGTTCATTAGTTTGTTCAAACATTAGTTTGTTCATTAGTGGCTTATAGACAGGTGCGGCTTATTTATGTTCAAAATAAAAATCTTCAAATTCAGTGGGTGCGGCATATAAATGGGTGCGCTTTATAGTCCGGAAATTACAGTAAAAAAATCCAGATGCTCTTTTCCTGTTGTGTCTGCAGGACGTTACAGCTCTACCTCTGCCATGTTAATCTGTATTCTACGTGACTGTCAGGACACGCCTCGGCCTTCGTAGCGTTGCGTTACGTCATATTACGTGTTTAGCGACGAGAAATCGATCTACAGGTCACAAATTAATCACAAATTATTGGTCACGTTTTAAATAATAAAAGTTCAGCGCATTTACTAATAATTATATATGTAAATTAATCGTTTTCAAACGAAGCAAATATGTTTAAAACATTCTATAGCGATACAAACGCTTGCATCCGGTGCACACTTCTTTTTTTTAAATAAATGCATCGTATTGTATACACACACACACACACACACACACACACACACACACACACACACACACACACACACACACACGTGCCATCTCACAAAAATTAGTGCACCCCTTACATTTAAGCAAACTTTTTAGTATCTTCTCAAGGGACGATATTATATAAATGAAACGTGGATATATTTTGGAGTATCAATGTGCAGTTTGTATATCAGTACTGATTTACTGTATCCATCCGCACAGCCATTACTGTCTAAATAACTGCCAACAAAAGTGAGTCCACCCTCAGTGACCATAACCAGTCAAAGCCACATGTTCTATTCATCATGTTTATGATTTTGTCTGCTTGACAGGACCAGACAATTGTGTGTATCTTGGATTAGAGCAGTTCAAATTCGCTGCTTTGAGTCCAATTCTCTCGTACTGACCACTGGATGTTCAACTGGATGTTCAACATGCACCTCATGGTAAAGAGTCTCTGAGGATTTGAGAATTTGAATTGTTGCTCCCCACAAAGATGCCGAGGCTGTAAAAAGATCAGAAACACCCTGAAACTGAGTTACAGTACAGTGGTCAGGGTCATACAGAGGTTTTCTGAGACTGGTTCCACTCTGAACAGACCTCACAAGGGTCCATCAAAGAAGTCGAGTCCTCGTGCTGTGCGACAGATGCAGAAGCTGCTTCATAAAACATGAGTGCTGCAGCATTGCTTTAGACGTCGCTGAAGCAGAAGGTCCGCTTGTCAGTGATCAGACCGTACACACACACTGCAACAAGTCTGTGTGCAGGCCGTCGTCCCAGAAGGAGCCTGTTCTGAAGCTGCTTACAAGAAACCCGTAAATAGTTTGCCAAACAACTGGAACCATGTTCTGTGATCTGATGAGACTGAGATAAATTACTTGGCTCAGATGGTGTCCAGCATGTGTCGAGGAGAACCAAGAAAATTGTGTCTTACCTACAGTCGAACATGGTGGTGGTACCATCATGCATGAGTGCTGCTGGTACTCAGGAGCTGCAGTTCATTGAGGGAAACATGGATTCCAACATGTACTGTGACATTCTGAAGCAGAACAAATGATGCTCTCGCTTCAAACACACCATCATGATGACAACTGCCTTGCTGAGGAAGGTGAAGGAGTGACCATGTATGTCTCCAGACCTCAAGCGGAAGGTGGAGAAGCTCCATGTGTGTAACATCCAGCAGCTCCGTGAGGTCATTATGGAGGAGTGGAAGAGGATCCCAGCAACAACCTGTGCAGCTCTGGTGAATTCCATGTTCAGGAGGATTAACACCAATTATTCAAATATTGACGACAGGATTTAGGACATCATTTCCCCATTTGACCTTGTACATGTTCGAGATCACCAAATTCAAATCCTGACAGAACATGGACCGTCATGGACCGTTAGGCGTTTCTGAGAAAAATATGGCGAATGTGACGTCACATTGAAGCTCTGCCCCACTTCTACTTAATCCTATAACCATTGTAATCGACCTATGAACTCGTACGCACCTCAATGGAGGATCTGGAGTTGAAGGAAATCTTTCATGTCTGACAAAATGGCATCTGAATCATAAGTTTTGCTACACCAAGCCTTATTTGCCAAGCAAAATATTTACGAAACACACTTTCTAGGCATTTAATTGACTTCTTTTGACACAAAACTTTGAACAAAATTTAAAAAAGGGACAAAATGTCCTTGTCAGAACATCGTCTTTCATTTTTTCTTCAGATTCCCTGAATTTGCCGCCTCAGAATTACAGACAAGACTCTGGGCTGCACAATGGAGTCATTCACTTAGAAACACAAAGCAAAAAAAAAAAAAATAAATACATCGTCTTTGGGAGCAATCAATCACGCAAATACAAAACGCCAGCATGATTGGGGTGGGAGTGTGTGTGTGTAGGTGTGTGTGTGTGTGTGTGTGTGTGTGTGTGTGTGTGTGTGTGTGTGGAGGGGGGGTATGAAGAGCCCCTCTGCTTTTGTGATGCTGGGGAAAAAAGCGAGAGAAAAAGAAAAGAGATGTTTTCCACCGTTCAACACGCCTAAGCTGGACACGCAAATGACTGTTGTTATTAGCTTCCATCTTTGTGTGTGTGTGTGTGTGTGTGTGTGTGTGTGTGTTTTTTGTATTTCAAAAGCAGCAACAAACAGTTTAAATTTCACTATGAATCTCGTCGACAAAAGCGTCCCTTCTTTTCATGTACTTTCTCTTCAAAGGGAAGCAATTAAATAAATGTGCGCACACACACACACACACACACACACACACACACACACACACACACAGAATACCACGTCTATACAGGGATGCATGCACACATCTCTTTTTCTCATCAATCCTTAAAACAAAGTGTGTGTGTGTGTGTGTGTGTGTGTGTGTGTGTGTGTGTGTGTGTGTGTGTGTGTGTGTGTGTGCAGAAGCTGCTGGACCTTAGTGTTACCGTCCCTGTATACATGTTGTAGTGGGTGGTCTGTATCCTTTGATGAAGAAAAATCCTCCAACCTCCAAACTCTGGGATTGTTCGAAGGGATTAATGAGTTTTGTGTGTGTGTGTGTGTGTGTGTGTGTGTGTGTGTGTGTGTGTGTGTAGTTATGTGGTAGGCCAAGCTTAGCCTCAATTTTGGGGTTCGTGTTTGGCAACAAAGAACAGGGATATGACAAAAAACTGCTACCTGCCAGAAACATGTTGACTCTCATGTGTTTTTTTTTTTTTCATTTCGGTGAGAAGTGTGATAGCAGGTCTCAGAAGAACGCAGATTGTCAGCTGTAGCGGTGAGAAATGTTTGAGCGCAACAACGCGGGCGAGACCTGAAAACTAAACTTCATTGCTTCTATGGCTGAAGCACCGAACACATCAAATACGATTAATATTCACTAATATTCAATTCGTTCATTAACGGTTTTCTGGATTTCTCCATCCATCCATCCATCCATCCATCCATCCATCCATCCATCCATCCATCATTCCTATCCATCCTTCCCTTCCTCTATCTATCCATCCATCCATCCATCATTCCCTTCCTCTATCTATCCATCCATCCATCCATCATTCCCATCCATCCTTCCCTCCTCCATCCATCCATCCATCCATCCTCCTTTTCTCCATCCATCCATCCATCCATCCTCCTTTTCTCCATCCATCCATCTATCTATCTATCCATCCTTCCCTCCTCCATCCATCCATCTATCTATTCATCCATCCTTCCCTCCTCCAACCATCCATCCTCCTTTTCTCTATCTATCTATCTATCTATCTATCTATCTATCTATCTATCTATCTATCTATCTATCTATCTATCTATCTATCCATCCATCCATCCATCCATCCATCCATCCATCCATCCATCCATCCATCCATCCATCCTTCCTTCCTTTCCTCCATCCATCCATCCATGAAATGAAGATGATGGACTACTGAATGCAGGTTGGTGGTTCATGTTCCAGCTCTGCCCTGCTGCAGCTCACAGGACCATCATATAGAGATGGACATGATCACCAGCTAACCGCCATAAACATGCCTTCAAAACGAATAAATGTTTATCCAAGACCAACATGGAAATGCTGATCAGCATAGAGAGAAAGAGCCGAGGCAGGAGCCGAACTCCAAAAACTTCAGGGGTGAAGATCTGATTTGAAATCAAAAACAAAGCTCTTTGGTTAGTCACGGCGTCATTAAATCAGCCGTGGCTTCTCTGAGGACGTCACATGACGGGTCCTAAATCCAAAGAGCTTTTGGTTCTTGCATTCGTTCTCCACCAACTTCCGTTCTTCATCGACAGTCTGTTTATTCAAACACCTTTGTTCAGTCTCAGGTGGTCTTTAATGCTCACTTGCTTCGACCCGTCCTGTATATCTTAGGATTAAATTCAATAACGCACTGAAGTGTGTCTCGAAGAAAGAACCGAGCAGAACAAAGACGTTCAGAATTCGACCAGAAAAAAGACGCGCTGATTGATTTTTTTTTTTTTTAGGTCAGACAGAACCTGCAGTCTTCTCGCTAAGCCGTTGGATTCAGGACAGAAGGTTGATATTAGCATTTTGGAGGATGTGATTTATTGGCAAGACAGTCTGAGGGTACACTTCAAGAAGCTTCACCAAAAGACATGTTGCACTTGATTTCCTGGCACCAACACACACACACACACACACACACACACACACACACACACACACACACACACACACACACACGGCTTACAGCCGCACTTTCATGTCTTTCTTTGTCAAGGTGTGATGTAAACACCTACCCCATCATTATGGATTAAATCTTAACACACACGCGCACACACGCGCACACACACACACGCACGCACGCACGCACGCACGCACGCACACACGCGCGCGGAATGAAAGACCTGGTCCTGAGCCCATCACATGAACAGAATTACGCACGCACCAAAAAACAAAAATGAGGCGCTGGAACAAACAGAGGAACGTCTGAGAGGAGCAGATGGAGATCCAGGCAGAGGACGGAGCAGCAGAGGCATGTTTTTAGATGGTGACATGACGTACTTTAGGAAGACAAACCACATGAAAATCTGTTCAAAAAAATGTATGCTATACATCTCCACGTCCCGCTGAAGCAGGTGTGTGTGTGTGTGTGTGCTGCTGAACTGTGAGGAAACATCTAAACCCGATCATTTGCACTCTTTTCACGATTCGGATGAACTTGCACCATAAAGACAAACGTTTGTGGACACCTGACCATAAGATTTGTCCTGATTTTGCACATCACTTTCCACGTTTAGTCGGTGAAGTCAGGTGCTGACGTAAGTGAGGAGGCCTGGGGTGCAGTCAGAGTTCACATCTATTGTTTAATCGGGTTGGAGCTCAACACAGCACGAGATCTTCCACTCGAACCCATGAAAAGCGTATCTTCATCTATTTACTCGTGGCCTTCTGAGCAGAAATCCGATGATCTTTTTTCTAATATATTTTCTCATTCGTCTTCCAAGCCGCGTTTTCAAAAGAGCTACGTTTTCGTTAACTGAAAAACAGCGCCTCAGTGTGGAAGGAGGGCCAAAACGGTGAAGAAAAAAATATCAGTTTCCAAACAAAAACACTTCAATGTTTGTGACACGGCTTTAAAGCGTCCGTGTTGGAACGTGTTGTGATTCGTTACGTCCAGAACGGGGCGTCAAGAGGAACGATCACCTGTAGGTGGCGTCTTCTATAACCAGGCAAAGCAAACCGCATCGTAGCAGGCCGAGACGGACTGCTACGTGTGCGAGAAGAAACGATGAAAAAGAGGCGAAAATCACTGAACGTAAAATACACGTGAACGGACAGATGGTAAACTGGTTTCCTCTTCGAGCTACGCCTGCACGCGATTCTGTTTTATATCGCGACATTAATAAACATTAAAAAAAAGGTGGTGTATGTGTGTGTGTGTGTGTGTGTGTGTGTGTGTGTGTGTGTGTGTTAATAACCGACAGCAAATCCTTTGTTGAAAAAGTGCACATGGAAGTGCAGGGAAAAGGCTGAAGCAGAACGAGAGAGAAAGAGAGAGAGAGAGAGAGAGAGAGAGAGAGAGAGAGAGAGAGAGAGAGAGAGAGAGAGAGAGAGAGAAAGAGAGAGAAACAGAGAGACAGATACAGAGAGAG